>NC_133381.1:13989839-14050558 GCF_049309525.1 Garra rufa
CCCCCCAATAGAAGTAGTGAGAACTCGGAGTGAGGAGATGGGGTGGTGGAGGGTTACTGATAAACCATCAAGTGAATGGAGGTGAGTCCGCTGTATTTAAACCTATGGCGCTGATTGACTTGAGTGGGCTCCTCTTGTGCTGTTTACGCTAAGTATCTGACGCGCTTCTCCCGAACTTTGTTAATGAAACATCATTTCACGAGTTCGCGCTTACATATAATTAGCCGGAGAATAGAAATGCATGTTTGGCGTGCTGTCCGGTGAAGGGCTCCGAGCTCGGGGATGGCCCGAACCCAGAGTACCCCCCAAAAAGCAAATAGATAGAAGGACAGCCGCCGGATTAAAGACACCCCCCAAAATAGACACTAATGTGACGGGGGCTGATGATCGGGAAGTTGGCAGGTAGGCAGGCCAGAGTGCTCTGGTTTGAGGCTACAGTCAGGTAGGCCCTGCCAGCTGTTGATGTTGGAGTACGTGGTTTGGGGTCGGAAGGACTACTGAGATGATAGGCGGGAGATTATGGCACGTGGCGTTGGATAGATGAGTCTCGCTTGTGGGCGGCGAGTATGTAGGCCCGACCGGGAGGGCTCTCACCGGCGGGGAGGTAGAATGAAAAGCCCGCCTGGGAGGGCTCTCTTGGCAACGATGGGAGATCAAGACTCCTAGCGTTGCACCAGGCGGGGGGGAGGGAGAGTTTAGCCCCTGGGTGGGGGGGATGAGAGAAAAACCTGCCTGGGAGGGCTCTCATGGCAATGATAGGAGATCAAGACTCCTAGCATTGCACCAGGCAGGGTGAAGACGTAGCGTTTGGCCCGCCCGCTGGGTGGGAAGGGGAAACTGAACGAACCTGCCTGGGAGGGCTCTCATGGCAATGATAGGAGATCAAGACTCCTAGCATTGCACCAGGCAGGGGAAAGGTGTAGCGTTTGGCCCGCCCGCTGGGTGGAAAGGGAAAACTGAACGAACCTGCCTGGGAGGGCTCTCATGGCAATGATAGGAGATCAAGACTCCTAGCGTTGCACCAGGCAGGGGGAAGGTGTAGCGTTTGGCCCGCCCGCTGGGTGGAAAGGGGAAACTGAACGAACCTGCCTGGGAGGGCTCTCATGGCAATGATAGGAGATCAAGACTCCTAGCATTGCACCAGGCAGGGGAAAGGTGTAGCGTTTGGCCCGCCCGCTGGGTGGAAAGGGAAAACTGAACGAACCTGCCTGGGAGGGCTCTCATGGCAATGATAGGAGATCAAGACTCCTAGCATGGCACCAGGCGGGGACGTTGCATCGGACAGAGGAAGGCATGACGTTTGGCCCGCTGGGCGGGAGGCGGAAAGACAAGCCCGCCTGGGAGGGCTCTCATGGCAATGATAGGAGATCGGGACTCCTAACATTGCACCAGGCGGGGGGAGGAGGCGTAGAGTCTGGCCGGCCGGGCGGGAAGGGAAAGTGAAAGAACCTGCCTGGGAGGGCTCTCATGGCAATGATGGGAGATCAAGACTCCTAGCATTGCACCAGGCAGGGGAAAGGTGTAGGGTTAGGCCCGCCGGGCCGGGAGGGAGAAAAAGACCCGCCTGGGAGGGCTCTCATGGCAATGATGGGAGATCAAGACTCCTAGCATTGCACCAGGCGGGGGGATAGGGAGACCTGGAGAAGGTTACTTTGGGTGGCTTATGGGCTGATGAGGGTTTGGTGGGCTTCTTTGATATGTGACTGGCTAGTTCTGATGTAGCTCTGAAAGGCTTCTGATGTCCATCTTCCTAGGGTTTGGATCTGCTGTTTGGAGAGGCCTTTCTGGGCTGCTGATGTTGCTGCCCCGATGCGAAAAGAGTGGCTTGAGAAATTTCCTGCTGGGATGCCTGATGATTGCAGGACGGACTTGAGATGTTTTTGGAACCAGAAGCTATTAGCAGGTCTTTTGGCTTCGTCTAAGAACAAGGGCTCGCGGGGGGATTTAGCCTGGGTATTTCTGAGGCAGAGAAACTGAAGGATGGACTGGTAGGGTTGGATTGGAGAAGGGAGGTTGAAGATGTAGATGAGGTGGCCTTTTTTGGCTTGGTCTGTCTTGCTTGGTTTAATTAGGAAGGAAATTGTACCGTTATCGAGTACTGTTAAATCTGAAATGGTGGGGTTGGTATTTGGATCAAATTTAGAAGAGATGGTGAGTTCCAAGCATCTGAGGAACCCGAAGAAGGCTAAAATGAACATGGCATCGACTGTCCGGGCAGTACTGAGAGGCTGGTAACTGGTGCGGAGTGTGTGTGAGGATGTCTAGCATTATGGGAAGTCTAGGGTAGGGCCGGGTGGGCCTGGATCGTTGAAACCCCTGATCAGTAGAGAGGTTTGTGAGTTATTTATTTCGGGAGAGGGTGCCCCGAACATCAGCTTGTGGAAAAATTGAATGCGCTCAGGTAGCCCTTGATGGGCCCGGCTTGGAGTCCCTTGATCCTGTCGAGAAAAGAGATGAATGAGGTGATTGAGGGTAGGGAAAAATCCGGGAAGGGTGTGTTGTATGAGAGGTAGAAAGCTTTGAAGCATTTCCACGCAGTTATGTATGACTGGAGGGTTCATGGAGAGAATGCTTGGAGGATGGTGTTGAGGGACGCGTCGAGGAGGGGTTTCAGTGGGTGGTTTAGGAGAATCTTAATCCTGTATAATGAGGAACTGGAGTTGGGGATTGTTCCGCCTCTGGAGCCAGCATCCTGAATTTCTGCCAGTATCTGTGCTCGGATGCTGTGGGCCACTTGGGGAGGCTCTGAAGCTGTGGCATTTGATGGCACGGGCATTGGTGTTGCAGTGAAGAGCGAGTACTGTGGTTGGAGGAGTGAGCTGTAGGAGGCTGGTGGAGGGGCTGTGTGAGGCAGCCAGTGCGACCAGGCGCTCGCTTGAGCTGCGAGCCCCGAGCTGACGGCAGAGGGAGGCGGGGCTGTGTGTGACAGCCAGTGCGGCCAGGTGCTCGCTTGAGCTGCGAGCCCCGAGCTGACGGCAACGGGAGGCGGGGCTGTGTGTGACAGCCAGTGCGGCCAGGTACTCGCTTGAGCTGGGAGATCCGAGCTGACGGCAGCGGGAGGCGGGGCTGTGTGAGGCGGCAAGTGCGGCCAAGCACTCGCTTGAGCTGCGAGATCCGAGCTGACATGAGCTGGAGGCGGGGCTGTGTGTGACAGCCAGTGCGGCCAGGTGCTCGCTTGAGCTGCGAGATCCGAGCTGACTGCAGCTAGAGGCGGGGCTGTGTAAGGCGGCCATTGTGGCCAAGCGCTCGCTTGAGCTGCGAGCCCCGAGCTGCCGGGGGCGGGCGGCGGAGCTGAGACTGGTGGCCAAGCGCTTGCTTGGGCTGCGAACTCCACGAGAAAAGAGGTTGGTGGCCAGGGCTGCGATTGGCAGACGAAGCGGCCAAACGCTGGCTTGGGCTGCGGGCCCAGGCATTGCTTGAGGAGGAGCTGCGGTGGAGGGCTGGGCTGCGGCCATTGTTCTGTGTAGGGTTGTTTGATTCCGAAATTTTTGGAATCAATTCGATTCCTGGTTCAGAATCGATTTCCTCACTGTTGTTTTCAATTCTTGCCATTTAAATTGGATGAAGCTAATTTTGCAATGACTGCAGGATATTGAAGTCAAAGAAAGTAGCTTTCTCATAATATGAAGCTTCATTGTAAAAATATGAAAATGTACAATATTTTTGTAGCTCTGACAGATTTTAAATTGTAATTTGTCTGCATTGCCCATGGAATTAGTCATAACCCAGGGCTCAGCAGTGGACATGCATTTATTGCAATACTAAAACAAGTCATGAAGTGTCTAATGTCCACAGTTCAGCTGAATGATATTTACTTTAACAGTATGCGTCGCACAAAATTAGCAAACGATACAGTGAAACAAAATAAACAACTTTAACAACAACACTAATGTTAGAGCTTGTGGATTAGCTGCCAATCAGGTGCGTTCTAGAGACCACTGATTGGTGCTCTCTGCATTCTCACGTCTATTCCGTCGTGCAGCGCTCAAATTTGTGGACAACATGGGTGACTCCCATCGTAAAATAACTTATAGTTTTTTGGACTAGTTTATTAAAACGATCTAACAGAATTTTAATAATTATCAGTGAGCAAGAGCCGAATTAATGGGTGCTTCAGACGAGCTCTGTAATGATCGTTTCATTCAGTTTATTTTCATGAATCGCCGAAAACGTTCGGCAACATTTGATGACTAGCAGCTGAGATATGCAGCCTTCGTGGGATGCAGTCTTTCGTTTGACAGGCATCTATATACATAGATGTTGTTGAACTGAACACGGCTCTGAATATGGAGTCAATTCCCCTTGATGGGATCGATTCCAAACTTTGGAATCGACTCTCGATTCCTAATGCTTCGGAATCGATTCTTTGGAATCGATTCCCAGCCCTGTGAGAGGCCTCGCACGGGAGAAAGACATTGGCGTCGGCGCGGCCGGAGGTTTGTGTTTCCTTTTGGTCGACTTTGGGGTTAGAGGTTTAGTTAGTTGCAGATTATTGTACAAGTTAAATAATTCTGTTTTGTTTAATTTGCGTGAAGGCTGGACATCGGATTTTGCCAGCGCTAGTTTCATACTCGCCATAGTCCGTTTCTCTATGGGCGGAATTGATTGCCTGACCGAGCGGATGATGCTGGGGAATCGGCTGGTGTTCTCGCCGATGGAGGCGAGGGCAGGCCGAGGCGTTGTGAGGCGGTCTGGGCCGAGCGGCGGCCGCGAGATGAGGCCTGGGGCTCAATTGAAGCGAAATGCGGGGAAGACACGGTCCTGGAGCCGGCCGGAGGAGAGTCGGAATCGTCTTCTCTTGTGGCAGTTTGTCTTTGCGACGTAGTAGCGGACGGGCGAACCAGTTACTGATAAACCATCAAGTGAATGGAGGTGAGTCAGCTGTATTTAACCTATGGCGCTGATTGACTTGAGTGGGCTCCTCTTGTGCTGTTTACGCTAAGTATCTGACGCGCTTCTCCCGAACTTTGTTAATGAAACATCATTAAAAAAAACTACAGTAGAACAAATAAAAACTACCTGATTCATGATGAAAACTTACCTGTGGGAACTTTTTTGCAAGACGTGAAAAATGGACCAATAAGTACATATCACTGTAGTTTTTTTCAACTGAAATGAACACTAGAGGCTGTAAAACAGCGAGAACTTATAATCGTTTTCATACACAGTTATGATTACAGCTCTGTATGTTTCACTTAACATAACAAGCTTGGTAGCTCAGCCAGCACGGAATTAAACTTAGGATGTGGAATCCTTGGGTACGAATCCCATGAAAAATATGACTCACAATGAAAGAGCTGAAAGATGAGAGATTGAAAAACAAGCTAAAATGGCATGCTTTTGATTTTTTATTTATTTTTTTTTTTTTTCGCAAATTCACTTTTGTTAATGCTATTGGGTAGGTTCAGGTGTAGTGCTGATGGTATGTTATTTTAACCTATAAATGCATGATTGTTTCACCAATCATTATTACATATTCGCTACATTTAGCGACCTGGACCTATATATCCAGCACGGATGGATCTCTAAATTTCTGCAATAGCAAAAAAAAAAAAAAACCTCTTGATATTTTAAGAACAATTACAGAAGAATAAAATAAAGCATATTTCGTTACCTTTTGAAACTTAGAAGGGTTCAGTTTAAACAGATGATTTTACCATCGCCGTCATCCTCGGAGCGCACTTCCACAGTATATTCAGTGTCTGGCTCATATTCGTGATCTCAACCATATTTGCAAAACTATCGTTTTCAATGACTTCAAGGTCAATATTGTGATCGCTGGCAGTTTATTCACCACATCCACCATCAAATATTTTGTGTACAGTAATTGCTCTGGAGTAAAGCCAATTAAACCAGTTAAATTTTTGCTGATGAAAGTCTTTTGTTTTATGCTTGCCATAATTATGAGTGAAACATCACCCTATACACTTTTTTACAAAAAATCAGAAAACAGATATTCTTTATATTGTATTTTTTTTTCTTGTTCTGTTGTTTATAATGAATAGATGGAGGAATACTAAGAAAGTTGACGTCAAACTTAAAAAATAAAGGCGCGAGGGGGTTGTGAATGAAATCTCGGGTCGCTAAAGACCTGAGGTATGCATTTAAGGGTTAAAACGTCAGAACTGTGGTGACACCTACAAAACCAATGTCACATAAAACATACCACATGTACATTCATCTGTTCCAGGGGGGGAAAAAAATTAACACTCTTTTAGCGCCATTTAGTGGAGATTTCACATTGAATATGTCACGAAACGGATTTCCCACAGGTACGTTTTCATCATGAGATCAGGTTGTAAATTAAATATATATTTCTTCTTATTAAAGTTACAAATGTGGCCAAAAAAACGGAACTGCTCTTCCTTTCTGCTCGCTCTCGCAGCGTGCGCTCGTACGTACACACTCCACAAGTCATCCGTTGCAAAGAAGTCAACATTATGTTTACAGAGGTAAGAACAGTCAAATACATATATTGTTTGAGAAACTAAGTTTGTTTGCAATATATATGACTAGCGGTGGTGGCAGAGTGATCTGAAACGTTTAACATGAACGCGCTTGACGTCACATCCGCAGACAGCGCGCGAAAAATCCGACCCGACAGAAAATAGGAAAAATAGGATACGGGCTTATAGGTGCACCCACTGTGAGCTGACAAAGTGTCAGTATGCTCATCAGGAGATGTTTGAGTAATAAATGGTCAAATAAAAAGGCTATTGTTATGTTTATTTGGGGGAAAAAGTTACATATAGCCCCTTTAACATGAATGGCACACAGCAGGAATATTTGACTGCTGTCACTTTAGGAGCTGCCCGGATCCAATATACTATTACACATGCATTTTCTTTCTCAGCTGTTTGCTTTCATTTAAGATCTAAATTACTGTTTATGAAGATACTTGAAAAGACAAGCATTTTGACACATGCAAGTGTGTGTATTTAACTGTTCAAGGCCTATAAAACGGCAAAAATGTGCATTTACCTCTCTGTCAGCGCTCAGAAAGCTCACATATATAGCGAAATCAGCTCTTTCACTGCTACTTAAGTTTCAGTGGTTTAAAATAACTGTTTTTTTAAACCGGAATGCTTAACTCATGCAAACGATTTTTTGTGATCATGTAGCACAGCAACATGATGTGAGCTTGTAACCACGATAGAGATGAAAGTCCAACATCTCTACCGTTTCACAAATTTCTACCAGTGTATCATATTTTAATGAATTTGTCCCACAAAGGCATTGTACAGCTTTAGACGACTTGGAATATAGCGTCATATAGTCATAAGGACTATTTTTACAGTGTTTCTTCGTGGAATTGTGGCCATAATGGTAGTTGCATAAATATTCTTCATAAAAAAGAAAAAAAAAAACATAGTTTGGCACAGCATTAGGCTGAGTAAATAATCACCAAATTTTCATTTTCTGGGTGAACTGTTCTCTAAACTGTGATTTAGAAATGAAGACCAAGGTTCTACCTGTTTTTTTTTTAAAAACAAAAGCCTTAACAATCTGTCTGATTAGAGCTCGTACCTTGGACAATCTGAAAAGATGAATACATTTAGTTTCTTCAATCATGTTTTTCATTTATTACAGACAGTTCCTGGGCCAGATTTGGTTTATTTAAACCTCACGTGAATAGCACTGATTCCTCAATCAGAACCCCTGCTCTCAACGACTTTCTCAATGCCGTACTAAAAAAAAAAAAACACACCAAAAGCCACCCCTGTCTCCGAGCTCCTGTGCCACACCAATGCCTTTACATATTTCACATATCCCTTTTATTGCAAATTATTGAGGTTTTTTATTGCTATTCATAAAAAAAGCATATTTCCCTTTATCTGCAATTTACGGTGAAGCTTTTGGCGCAATTTCCGATACTCGAGTTTTATTTCCTGACATTAGCGTGCTATTTTGTGGGAATGAAGGAATTTTTTTCGCCCGCTATTCACTTGACTGCAAGGACCTTTCAGCTGATGTCGGGGGCGGAGGGACACATACACAAAGACCAACAGCTGCAGCCACTCCGCGCTCCCGGTACCCCCTGTCAGATTCGGGGCCTCGGAGCATCGGTAGCCTGGCTCGCTGAAGTGCACGTTTCCAGGCAGTGCAGTCATTCACAGACGAACAATGCTCCTTATTAGTGCCTCTCCGTCACAGTTTTGTCACCACCGTGGTGATGTAGGATGTCTATTGATTAGGCACAATCACTGAAAATTGTGTTGTTTGTCAGGGTTGCGGTTGTGTTTGTCTTGCTGTGTGTTTTCGTTGTAAATTTGCATATAAATGAAACGTGATCTATGTATAAAAGCATGCAAAGCTAGCACATACAAACGCACACGCACGTGCACGCGACCAGGATGTGTCACGAACAGGAAGACAACACATTGTCATTGAAGGTGTAAAAGCATGTGAGAAACAATGTGTCATGTGATCCCATTTTCAGACTTAACAACGTCTCCTTTTGTTTGGGAACACACTTTAGTTGCTTCACACATCAAGTTTCAAAGGCAAAAAACCTTCTTGTAAGGTTTTTAGCGACAAAATCAATCTTGTAAGATTTCCCAATTCAAAATCATTTTCACCCTTGTGCGAAAAAAAATGCTGCCAGTCACACGCGAGTGTAACGCTAATGACATTGCAAAATCATACAGTTCACATAGTTTGCATCACACTTTTTTTCACAAAACGTCTCGATACATTATTTCAAAGCAGCTTTACAGCGCCTTAATGCCCCCCCTGAGCAAGCCAAAGGCGACATGTGCGATACAGTTATATTAATTACTGCAGTCTAAAAATAAAGTTATTGTAAATGAGCTACTCTGTTTCACAGTATGTTTATTGTACAGGTGATATATTTGAGGGAAGTTTGCTACTTTTGGCATTCACAGAGAGTTTAGAGAGGAAATACAGAGAGAAGAGATTGCTGAGTGTCTTTTTTTCATATTTCACCTGCAATTTTTATCTGCAGTTTGATAACATCACAAATACTAATTTATTGTAATGTTAAAGGAGTCTTTCAGAACAAAAATGTACCAGTAATTTACTCATCCCCTTGTCATTTAAGATGTTCATGTCTTTTTTCAGTCATAAAGAAATTGTTCTTTGAGAAAAACATTTCAGGATTTCTCTCTATATAGTGGAGTTCTATGGCGCCTGCAATTTTGACCTTCCAAAATGCAGTTTAAATGCAGCTTCAAAGGGCTGTAAACAATCTTACACTCTTAAAAATAAAAACTAAATGGTTCCATAAAGAACCTTTAACATCTGAAGAACCGTTCTGTTTCACAAAAGGTTCTTCAGATTATAAAAAGGTAAGAAAGAGATGGTTCTTTAAAGAACCTTTGATTGAATGGTTCTTTGTGGAACCAAAAATGGTTCTTCAATGGCCTCGCTTGAAGAACCCTTTAAAGCACCTTTATTTTTTAAGAGTGTAGCTGAGGAAGAAGGGCCTTTTCTAGCGAAACGATCGATTATTTTGTAAAAGAAATTCAAATTTATATACTTTTTAACCTGAAATGTGACCCTGGACCACAAAACCAGTCATAAGGTTAATTTTTTCAAAACTGAGATGTATACATCATATGAAAGCTCAATAAATAAGCTTTCTATTGATATATGGTTTGTTATGATAGGACAATATTTGGCCGAGATACATCTATTTGAAAATCTAGAATCTGAGGGTACAAAAAAATCAAAATACTGAAAAAATCACCTTTTAAGTTGTCCAAATTAAGTTCTTAGCAATGCACATTACAAATCAAAAATTACATTTTGATATATTTATAGTAGGAATTTTACAAAAAATCTTCATGGAACATGATCTTTACTTAATTCCCTAATGATTTTTGGCATAAAAGAAAAATCAATAATTTTGACCCATACAATGTATTTTTGGCTATTGCTACAAATATACCCCAGCGACTTAAGACTGGTTTTGTGGTCCAGGGTCACAAATGCTCATCTTGTCTAGCTCTGTGTGTACTCCGGTGTGTATTCCGGTTCAAGACAGTTGGGGTATGTCGAAAAACTCATTTCTCAATCTCATTTTCTCCGCAAACTTCAAAAATCGTTAAATCACTGTTTTACCTTTTTTTTGTAAAGGACGTTTGATCTTCTTTGCACGTTCACTTTATAAACACTGGGTCGGTACTTCTGCAGCGATGTAGGACGATTTTGAAGTTTGAGGAGAAAATTAGATTTTTTTTCGACATACCCTAACTGTCTTGAGCCGAAATACACACAAAGCTAGACAAGACAACCATTTGAGGTTAAAAAGTATTTAAGAAACATAAGTCTCTTCCTTGGCTGGGATCATTTATAGCCCTTTGAAGCTGCATTTAACCTGCATTTTGGAAGTTCAGACTCGCGGGCACCATAGAAGTCCACTATATGGAGAGAAATCCTGATGTTTTCCTCAAAAAAGTAAATGTTTTAACGACTGAAGAAAGAAAAACATGAACATCTTGGATGACAGGGGGGTGAGTAAATTATCTGTAAAATGTTGTTCTGGAGAGAACAACTTCTTTAATATCACACAAATTCTATTTTTTTTTTCTACATTTGAGTTTATAGGTAGGTTCTAGATTTTCTTTTTAATTTTTAAGTGCATTTTATTATTAGGAAAACAAAATAAAAAATAAAATAAAAATGGCATTTTATATTTTAGGGGGAATTTTGCTACTTTTTTGCTATTCACAGAGGGATAAAGTTCAGAAAGGAAATACAGAGAAAGAAGAGACTTCTGCAGCTGCAGTTTTATCTGCAGTTTGACAACATGAAAATTGCATATTTTATATTTTTAGGGGGAATTTTGCTATTCACATACTGAGAGAGAGAGAGAGAGAGTTCAGAAAGGAAATACAGAGAGAGAAGATATTGCTGAGTGTCCCTTTTTTATATTGCACCTGCAATTTTATTTTAAGACTCTAGTGAACCTTTTAATTTATTGTAATTTTAATATCACACAAATTATTTTTTTTTCTACATTTTAGTTTAGTTTTACATTTTAAGTACATTTTATTATTAGGAATACATAAAATTAAAATAAAATAAAAATTGCTATGGCATATTTGATATGATATACAGAAATAAGTGAAATATTTGGTTATTTTGTAAGACTTTCTGTCTGACTGTGGTGGCAGTACAGTAGATGAAGCTGAAAAGCAGCTTGAAACCACCTTGTAGTATCATTTATCATTCATTGACATGTTTTATAGTCAATATTTGTCAATATTTATGATAAATGTTTGACAGAATAAGTAAAAAAAAAAAAAGTAGAGGATGCACCCAAACACATGAACACTTTTTGAGCAGATTAATCGTTACATGCATTATTTTTCATTATTACTTGCAATTTTAATTTTTTTTTATAGCCTATCACTCAAGAATCTGTGTCATGCTAGTGTCTGCTCACAGTGCTTTTAAAATATTATAGATGATCACAGATAAGTAACTTTTTACCTTTAGGTTTTACAGTCTCTATGGGGTGAACGGCAATTAAGTTTATTGTAAAATCAAAGCATTGCCTTTGAACACATCAGATAATCCCGGGATTGATCCGAATCCACCTGACGTCAATTTTGGTGTAATCATCAACGCAGGTAAATGGCACCTCACCTGATGATAAAAACGGATACAGATATGCCGGCGGCTTTCCTTATGATTCACTTTAAGTCCCTGATCTACTCCAGCCTGTCCTGTGGGCATGTTCAAACAGCCGTTCTGAAATCTCTATCCCTGTGGGGTCGGCTCTCTCTCTCCTTGCCCCTCTGCCCCTTAGCCAGCAGCCCCGTAGCACCAGGGAAAATATCGCTTTAGCTTAACTGATGAAAGCAGTGCCCCCATCTCATAGCATTAACTTGTTTATCTTTAGCAGAAGCCAAAAAAAAAAAAAAAACTTTCAAGCTCCATTGCTCATTCTGTGCGAGAGAGATAGACGAAGAGACATGCGAAAACAAAAGGCAGCCACTGAAATTTGCATGGTGCTCAATTATACATTAGCGAACATCACTTGGCAATCTGTTCATATCAATTTAATTGGATTTTAATACTGCCTCTGATCTTGTTTTCTAATTAACAGCAGCGGCTGGCAATAAAGCAGAACCATGCACCCAGCAACACCTTTGATCCTGGCCATATGGAGTTCCTTAGAGCTCATTGGAGAAAAAAAAAATCAGTCACCTAAATATGAGCCCATGACAAGCCCAGTGGAAAGCGGGTGGGGGCGGATCAGGGCAGGAGCGGGTGCCCGGGAGTGAGGCGGCGTGTCGGGCTGAAGGCGAGATAAGTGTGACCCCCAGATGGCCGGATATCACTCCTGCTAACGCTTTCATTGATTAATTTCTCTCCTGATTGGTCGTGATTACTGATAAATAAAACATGATCTCGGAATCGGATGCAAATCAGCTCCTGAGCTTTAGGGAAATGTTGATTGCTTTTTCAAATCTGTTTATTTCCACCCTTGTTGCCCTTAACTTTGTATTTGACGTGGGACTTTGAGAGTGTGTTTTCATCTCTCGCTTTCATGCTGGAAGAGCGGGGATTTAAACCCTCAAAGACGGCGCGGATAGCGACGGAAAAGTTCAATGTTTTGACCATCGGTTCTGGGGGAAATCAAACATTTTGGCCACTGGAGGAATGTCTGCTGCATTGTAAACACGACCGGCTAATGCTTGATGTTTGATAATGTGCAACAACATGTTGCCGATCGTTTCTGTTGTAACATAATTAATGCTATGAAAAGATTTCCTCCTTTTTTTTTTATTTCGGTATGTTTGTGTCGTTATTTATTATTTGCTTGCTTATTTATGTTTGTTCGTCTAATCACGATGACGGCTCTGAAAACTTTTCAATTATGCATAAGCGAAATAAATTAAAAACACTTAAAGTCTCCAAAAGCGATTTCCTGCTAAAATATAATTTACACTGCCAGATAGAGTCTTATTCTGTCTTCATTATAAGCCGCGCAACAAATCCGACGATCCCGCAGTCTAATGATACAATGCTTCATATTAACATGCTATCAGAATTCATTTACCGCATTGCATCCAAAACATTTTGACAGGCCTCATCTAGATGTTCCGTCGTATTCCAAGCAGCGCCACCTAACGATCCTCAAGCGCTGCCAATATTCCCTGATGAAGAGAGACAGGGGGAAACGGTTAGGCCCCACCTCACCATTTAGATTCCTAATTGTTATTAATGCTCCTGATCAAAACACACTGATCCAGCAGTGTGTGTGTGATGGGGGGAAAAAAGGATGCCAATGCTGCAGTCTCATTTTTTTTCTCTTTTCCCCTCCACCCTCCTCTCAGAAGCAGACAATTGAGGGGAAAATGACAGAAGAAGGAGAAGAAGAAGGAGGTGGAGAGAGAAATCTGCTGTGCGTCAGACAGTCCATGGAGGAATTAGAGAGCATGGCTGATTCACCGTCCCCTAGAAGCGGGGGTGTTAATTTGGAAATCTAGGACTGGTATGTGGAGAATGCTAATTTGTAATTAGGAAGATTAACTAAATCTGGGGAATAGAGAAGATTATTGACTTATATAATAAAATCAACAATGCTGCCCTGGTTAAATAATCATCGCCTAAAATCACACGTTTCAAATGCACCGGGCAGGTTACACAGTGTGCCAGCATGGGAGCTTTGATCCGCGCTATCCAAAAATAACAGCGTGAGATAACCGGGGATAATATCTCCATCAGACCAGGCCTGCTAATATCGCTAAGTAGATAGCTTGTGATTGGAATGTTATTGTAATCATGGGCGTCAAAATCCACTCCTTAGTGTACGACTCGAGATTTTGATCATTTCATTGAGAGGATGGGTGTCCAACTGTTTAGGCAAATTAACACACTTGTGTGTGTAAATTAGAAATGCTGAAAATGTATTAAAAAGGGGAGTAAAAGTGGTGTGATTTAGGATATCGTCTGCTTTCTGTTTCATTAACCCTTGTAATGTCTTCTGGTAATTTTTGACCCATTTTCAGAAGAGAATACATTGTTTTTTGGTATTGGAACCATTTTATTTTACATTCAACCTTTCCAAATATTATGGAGATGATATGTGGCCCTGAATCACAAAACCAGTCTTAAGTAGTATGCGTATTTTTGTAGAAATAGCAAAAAATACATTTGTCTGGGTTAAAATAAAAAAGAAAATATTTGATAAAAAAATGAAAAAAAAAAAAAAAAATATATATATATATATATATATTTTATGGCCAAAATTATTGGGATATTAAGTAAAGATCATGTTCCATGAATATATTTAGTAAATTTCCTACCATAAATATATCAAAACGTAATTTTTGACTAGTAATATGCATTTCTAAGCACTTTATTTGGACAACTTTAAAGGCGATTTTCTCAATATCATTTTTTTTTTCACCGTCAGAATCCAGATTTCAAATAGTTGTATCTTGGCCAAGTATTGTCCTATCCCAACAAACCATACATCAATGGAAAGCTTATTTATTTAGGTCTAGTTTTAATGTTTCAAATAAGTTTTTAGACAATAAAATGTCAAAATTTGGTTGAAATAATGTTACATTGTCATTCAGTGTAACACAATATTTATGTAAAAATTCAAGCAACATGCTTATTCTGACTTGTACATATTAAAATATATAAGCATATTAAATTTGATTTGTTTTAAATGAGTAAAAAAATCTTACTGACAAATGGGTAAAAATGTAGAATCACAACTACATAAAAACAATTAGTATTTGAGGTGGAAGTAATTTGTCTTTTAATGTCATAAATTGATTTTTATGATTGAATTTATGATATTTATTTTTTGCTCAGAAAAACTAAAACAAAAATGCTATTAAATTAAAGAGAAAACTTTTTAATATTTTTTTTTTTGAAAAAACAACAATTTTAAGCAGTATTATACTTATTGTTTTTATGCTAATTCCCTTTTGCGTCTTTGACCCATGTATAAATGACTGTTTTAGTGGTCCATAGTCACACACAGCATACAATAATGTCATCAGTATTTTATTAATTATTTTTAGTAAAACCAAACTATCAAAGACACTGTGTCATAATCAAGAATTATTATTATTTTTAGGCATATTTGATCTAAGTTCACTGGTGGGTGAATGTTTAGGACAATAGGAAGACAAACAAAACATGAAACTCCCAGTTTACAATCCTTGCGAAAAACCCTTCGGTTAAGTTTTGACAGTGGAAAGTTTTGTTTGTTGAAAGTTTGTTTACACACTCCGAGTTGCTTCCCTCCAGTGTTTCATCATTTTGTAGTTAAAAATGTTGCAGACATTGTTTAAAATCAAAATTCCTCCTCAAATAACCTTTATGCAAAAGCGTCTGGCAAATACTGCCGTAGGACAACATGATACATACAGTGAGATCACGATCAGCGCAAACAACTGCGCTGCATCTGGCAGCTCATTTTTAAGTCAATGCATAAATCTGCATTCAAATCTCAAATTCCTCCTCAAATTATTGGACACACAGGTATTGGCGACATTAGAAGCGAGAAATTGAGTATTTTACATGAGATGAAGAACAAAAAAAATAACCTTTCTTTCAAAACAATCATAGCAGCTGGAAAGATGATCTCCTAATATGAGATGTCACTACATGTGCACAGAAGAAAATACATTACCAGTAATGTATGTTGTGGTTAAGATGTATGATATAGTGTTAAACTTTAAATTTAGAAAGCAGTGACTTCTTTGTCATATGCTTTTGCCCGTTATTAATCTTTGATTTATTCATAATGAAACTTCACAACAAACTGCCAATGTAAAACCATATGCATACATTTGAATCGTCTCGCAACTTGTCATACACTAAAAACACGACAATTAGAACCTGAATACGTGAAATGAAAGCCAGTTCAATTACAGTCTCTGCTGTATCTGTTTAGCATGTTATTAAAAGCTTCTGTTTTCATTTATTTTTAATCAGAGGACGTTTTATTGTTACCTATTTCACGAAGCTTTAGTGGAATATTATATGTAAATATATTTACAAATTGAATTGAATTAAACTATAGTCAGGCTTGGAAAGAATGTAATAAGGAATATTTCAGACATGCAAGGCTTTGTGTGACTTAAAACCTTGCAGAAATTTGTTTATACTTTCTATTAAGTGTTTGATAAAGGAGGACAAATGTCTGTAGCCACATACAGGTTGTCGACAAATTAATTAGTGCTGCTTAAAACAATACTACAGACATGGACAGTATCTGAAATTGTTTGACTAGTAGTTTAAGTAGTGATTGTAATTGTGATTTTTACCTTGCAGACCATGAAATGGGTGAAAACCCAACCCAAGAGAAACCCACACCAAATCATGGGACCAAAATATCATATAGACTCTAATGACACCTAGCAAATACACAAAAACACTACAGAATCAGCCTGGTCTCATTGCATGTATTAGTACGTAACATTTACAAGCACAAAATGTATTTTTGTACTTTTTATTGGTGCTGAAACAAACAATTTGGACATATTATAGTTTAAAACGTAAAATTTGCCATTTTTTTATCTAAAAACGTAAACTATTTATTAATCTTTTGTACATTAAGATATTTGTATTAATGCGTTTTTATCATTTTGTCAGTAATCGAATATGATTTTTAGACCTCTTAACCTACCCCCAAACTTAAACCTACACATAGCGAATATGAAAAAATATAAAACGCAATAAACTGATATTTAGATATTATGTTAAATATTTTTATAGTCACTAATCCGACTCCTACTTCTAAACCTAACCATAACTATTTTTGTACAGTATAAAGAAAAACATGACAGACAGATATGGCAACCACAATAATTTTGAATAAATATATATATATATATATATAAAAAAATATATATAAAAATATCAATAGCAGAACCAAAAGTATGTCCAAATGAACAATGCAGTGCAGCCACAGTCCTCTCTGGTGGAATAGGTGCAGAGCAGAATTTAAGTGGTTAATCACTGTCTTTATGAAGGGGAAACTGAATCATTGACTCAATAGATTAGTTTAAAAACGCACATTCATTTATAAACAAAACAACGCTGTGTTTAAATGGAGATGCGCAGCAGCTTAGTTGTGAGTTGATTCAGACCATTTTTGATGACGAAATACACCGCGTTCCAAATTATTATGCAAATGATATCTTTCTCTGGTTTTCATAATTAGTCAATGCAAATGACAGTCAGTATAATTTTTAAGTCATCAACCATTAGGGTATAATTCAAATTTTATTGAACAAACCTCCTAATGATAACAGTATTTATTTCAAAAATAAAAAACTGAAAATGCACTGTTCCACATTATTATGCACAACAGAGTTAAAACATTGTATAGGTTGTAAAGAACTGAAAATGGGCATTTGCTGAATTTGCAGCATTAGGTGGTCATATTTACTGAAATCAAAAGCTATTTCAATCAAAAACATCCTAACTGGGCAAGTTACATCTTACCATAGGACCCCTTCTTTGATATCACTATCACAATTCTTGCATCCATTGAATTTGTGAGTTTTTGGAGAGTTTCTGATTGAATTTGTTTGCAGGATGCCAGAATAGCCTCCCAGAGCTGCTGTTTTGATGTGAACTGCCTCCCACCCTCATAGATCTTTTGCTTGAGGATGCTCCAAAGGTTCTTAATCTGGTTGAGGTCAGGGGAGGATGGTGGCCACACCATGAGTTTCTCATCTTTTATGCAGATAGCAGCCAATGACACAGAGGTATTATTTGCAGCATGAGATGGTGCATTGTCATGCATGAAGATGATTTTGCTACGGAAGGCACAGTTCTTCTTTTTGTACCATGAAAGAAAGTGGTAAGTCAAAAACTCGACATACTTTGCCGAGGTCATTTTCATACCTTTAGGGATCCTAAAGGGGCCAACCAGCTCTCTCCCTATGATTCCGGCCAAAAACGCCACCTCCTTGTTGTGGTCGCAGCCTTGTTGGGACATGTTCCATCCACTACTCCATCTATCTGGACCATCCAAAGATGCACAACACTCATCAGTAAACAAGACTGTTTGAAAATGAGTCTTCATGTATGTCTGGGCCCACTGCAACCGTTTCTGCTTGTGAGCATTAGTTAGGAGTGGCCGAATAGTAGGTTTATGCACAACTGCAAGCCTCTGGAGGATCCTACACCTTGATGTTCGCGGGACTCAAGAGGCACCAGCAGCTTCAAAAACCTGTTTGCTACTTTGTAATGACATTTTAGTAGCTGCTCTCTTAATCTGATGAATTTGTCTGGCAGAAACCTTCCTCATTCTGCCTTTACCTGCACGAACCTGTCTGTGCTCTGAATCAGCCTCAAATCTCTTCACAGTACAATGATCACGCTTATGTTTTCGTGAAATATCTAATGTTTTCATACCTTGTCCAAAGCATTGCACTATTTGACGCTTTTCGGCAGCAGAGAGACCTTTTTCTTTCCCATATTGCTTGAAACCTGTGGCCTGCTTAATAATGTGGAACATCCTTCTTAAAGGTCCACTGAAGTGCCTTGAAACACGCAGCGTTATTCTATGTGGTGACGTACTTTTAACTGAAACAAAAACATATCGCCCAGCCCCGCCCACTTATTTTGAATAGCCAATAGCGTTCCATTAATATCTGCTGGGCCAGAGCCGTTAAGCTCGGTAAAGCCGCATTTGTAGCTTATGACAGCCACAGTCTAATAAATTACCCCACAGATTCAATATGAAACTCTTGCTAAAACAAACTAGTGATCATAATCATGCTGAGGCTGTGTAGTTTAATACATGCCGATCGCACATATGAGCGCATATGATCTGCTCCGTGTATTGCGTCTTTGTGTAGGGGGCGGGACAATACGGACTATAGAGAGCATTTGATTGGACAGAACGTTTGATGAGAAACTGAAGTGCACGGTGATATCATCAAAATCGTTGATTCATATTGGCGGAAGTGACGAGGCTGTAAGTTTTGAATGCCCATATCTTGTAAACGCGAATTTTGTCGTTGTTTTGAAGCACACTAGACTATAGATAATCTTAAGGGTAATATATTCATACTAAAAGCCAAAAAACTTTAATTTTGATTTCAGGGGGACTTTAAGTACTTTTCCTTTAATTGGGCTCATTTGGCAAACTATTTATCACAGGTGTCTGAGATTCATTTCAGTGATCCAAAGAGCCATGAGACACAATACCATCCATGAGTTTAATTGAAAAACAAAAAACTGTGTGTTTATGACACTTACATCCAATTTGCATAATAATTTGGAACGCGGTGTAGAGCAAAATCTGCCAATAGTTATAACTAATGTTATAGTCAGACAATGTAAATCACTTAATATTAACTTGTTTTAACAAATGCAAATGAAATGGTCGCACTCTAGAGCCCGTAAGGTAATTATTTAGCTTTTTTGGTGTATTTTATGGTCGTATTGTCAGTCACAGTCGAATGTCCAAGAAAACGCCTTTTGTGTTCCATGGCAAACAAAGCAAATATTACGTAAGTAATGGTTAAACGATTTAGAAAATGTTATTCATTTTAAGGGTTTAAAGTCTAGTTTTGTCTTCATTATGTATTCTTTGGAATGAGTTGGCAGCAGAAACTATGCGGAACGAACGTCATCATTTCATATTCCGCAAATGAGTAAACCTAATTTAATAAATGCAATTGAAAACATAATTCCATTGATATGTCAACTGAATTTAATTATAAAGATTAATTTGTAAGTCTGTAAAGCTGTTCGTAAGTAATTTACATGTTGTCAGTATGTCTGTATTGGATGTTTAAATGCTTTAAATACATCAGTATTGTACGTTTAGATGCTGTAAATACATCAGTATTGTTCTGTTTTACTGTCTGTTTAAACCAGAGGTTGCGTTAGACTTTAACATTGTTGGTCATTTTGACAGACAGGGTTGCAAAAATTCTGTCATAATCTATTATTACCCGTTATTTTCATTTTCATATTTTAATTATAATAACAAATTGAATTGCTTTCATTTTTGTCACATTTAATTTAATATTCAAATTTTTATGAACCAGTATCGATTCTTAAATTCCAGTCAATCTTTTGGTCTATGCTGTTTTCAGTTGATGATTGAACAGTAAACCTATCCAATAAATCGCAAAAGGGTAAGTTCTGTGCTTTGTTACTTTTGATATGAAACAAAGTCTCAGATTCTAGAAAATCCAGGCAATAAATACCGTTTTGCCACTCTTTAATGTGGCGCGATAGATCTCTGTAGTTTAAACTGGGTACTCGCCTGTGCGTAATCAAACGCATAGCAAAAAATTCGTGACAGTTTGGTTTTTGTTCTGGATCCAGTGCTCTGCTGCCACACTGGAGTGCACTCGCCACCAACTGGACAGGGGTGGGAGTTACAGTTAAGTTACAATAGATCATCCTCAGTGACAGCCATGATTTTTCCATCACTGATAAAAAAAATTCTCTCAATGACGGCCAATTTTCGGTTAACGTGACCTTTGGTTCAAACGTAAGAAAAAATGTATGTTTTGTAGAACCACATTTTATGTAAAATGCATATGCATTCTCATTGTGGATAATCAGTAACTTAATTGTATTTGATCGACCAATGTAGTCTCCAAGCTTGTATTTTTTTTTCCTTCCCTTTTGTTTATGTGAGACTGATTTAATGCGTTACAGCCGTTCAGTGGATTTGATTGACTAGCTGTTGGATCTGAGGGTCAGCGTTGATTGGTGTCGAGGTTTGAGCTCGCAACTTGCGAACACACGACAGGTCACGCGGCGGCCAGCCGGCGTCAGCTCTAGGAGCAGGTTCGGGGTCCTTCGCCCTCGCCCCGCTCCCCAGCCCACCGCAGTACGGCGTCTGACAGCTCAGTCAGCTGACGCCCGATGTGTTTCTCATTAAGCTCTCATCCCCTAATCCTCCAGGCCCGTTTGAAAAGCCATCCACACCTCTTCCGTCCAAGACACAGCAAGCCTGTTTGTTAGAAGATGCAGCTGCCTCCCTTTCTCCTTCACTCGCTCTTTTTCTCTTTCTCTCGCTTTTCATAAATGAATATGCCACTCTTGACACTAAAGACTTAACATCAAATGAGCTTGGGAATCTACTTCCACAGTTTAACTGCCCATTCCAGAAGCTTTGTTTTCAAAGGCAAGGAAGTGGAATTCACAGGCATAAAGTTCTCTTTGTTCTTCTGCCCTCTGGCCCTCTGAGCCCGTGCGGACGCTACCACGGGGAGAAGCCCAGATCAAAAAATCACCCTGCAAAAGAGCTATTACCTGGCCCCCGATGATGCCCCCTGGCATTCACAATTAAATCAATCGGGCAGGAAATTTCCTTGTAACGTCAATCAAAATTATTTTCTCTGGCATGGTCGCTTTCTTAAAGGCACACTGCTGTTAGTCTAAGGGGGGCTGTCCACTTAATTCAAAGCTCTTTATTCGAATCAGGCTAAAGAGGAAGAGTTGGCAGAGAGGGTCGTATCCTCCAGCATGCAGTTGTCTCCAAAAATAATGTGGCTCAGAATAAAAAAAAAAAAACAAAGCATCAAGAGGGACTATTTAAATAATATGCTGGACATATTCTAGTCCGCGAAACATTGGAGGATTGGTTTAATACCAGGAAAGACAGCTCGCTGCCCTTGGTGGCCTGTTCGGTTCTTGGAACGCCACTTAATAAGATGGTTGAAGCTGGGATATATTGACCAGGAGTGTGAGTGGTTGCATCAAAAGACTTTCTGCACACACACAACTAATGAGATACCCAGGTCTTGATCATTTAGCCGGGAATAAAAAAGCGAACAATACTAACTGATTGAACGAATGAATGAATGAATCAGATCAGTGATATAAAAATGGCTTTTTGTCTTCGCTTACTGATTTAACGAGCCGCGTTGACCATCGCAAAGGAAAGTGCGATATTAAGCAGAAAAATTCAGCGTGACAACCTGCCTTAAAGCTTAAAAAACCTCAACAATCCCCTTTGTGTACTTACTGGAGGGCCACCGCTATTGTTCTGTTATCTTTGCTTCTGGAGGTATAAATCATGGCTTGTCATTCTCCGGTTTTCATTTTCTACTTCAGCTGAATCTTAGGAATGAGAAACACGGTTTTCCTAATGCTTTGTGTTTTAGAAGGCTCTGCATTGTTACCTGATGTAGACAAAGGTGGTTTGTCATGTTTTCAGATAGTTACTGTACATTTTTTTTCTTTGTGTACTGGTACCATTAAAAGTGTGCTTGTGAGTGATTGTGCGTGTGCGTTTGAGCGCTAGTGTATGGGTATGTGCACGTTTGCATGAGTGTGGAGTGAAAAATGTGTGTGTTTGTGAATTATTAATAGAATTATTTAGTTTCTTGTTATCCAGGAATAAATGTCTTCATACTTAAAATAAAACATTTAGCTTGAAAGCAAATATGTGTAAGATAAGACTATAGAGAACGTATCTTGATTTAATTTTTTCCCCTAATGAATTTAAGCATAAAAATAAGAATTTAGTCTGCAATGTGGACCGATTACATTTTTTTTTTCAGATTTTTCCCCCAGATCCTATTTAAAATATATAAAAATAACTAAAAAATGTTTAGATGGTGTACCTATCTATTCCTAATTCTGTGGTGTTCCCTGAATGATCCACAATGACTGTATGATTTTGAGATCCATCTTTTTACATTGAGGACAACTAAGAGCCAGGGGGTGAAAACCTTTGAACAGAATGAGGATGTGTACATTTTTCTTATTTTGCCTAAATATCATATTTTTTTTTCCGTTTAGTACTGCCCTTCAGGAGCTACTTACATGTTTCCCAGAAAACAACAAAAGTTAAATTACCCTGATCTTCAAATTCCAAAAGTTTTCACCCCCGACTCTTAATGCATCGTGTTTCCTTCTGAAGCATCAGTGGGCGTTTGAACCTTCTGTAATAGTTGCATGAGTCCCTCAGTTGTTCTCATTGTGAGAAGATGGATCTCAAAATCATATAGTCATTGTTGGAAAGGGTTCAAATACACAAAAATGCTAAAAAAAACTAAGAATTTGTGGGACCTGAAGGATTTTTCTGAGGAACAGCGGGCAGTTTAACTGTTCAGAACAAACAAGGGACGCATGAACAACAAAATAGAGATCTATCTATCTATCTATCTATCTATCTATCTATCTGTCTATCTGTCTATCTGTCTGTCTGTCTGTCTGTCTGTCTATACTTTTTATTCAAATGTGTGAATTTGTTTTTGTGTAACATGGTATAAGTTTTGCGAAGACTGGTGAAACCCACATAAATGAAAGAATATTGTAACTTTGTACTATTGTTTTTCTTTCCCCTCAATATTTTTTTGACCACAATTAAGAAAAAAGCACATACAATGCAGTACACCCAGTTAAGGTGGGCATCAAACCAGTTGTGGACTTAATTTCGCAATAAACAAGTAGAAAAACACTCCTTTTTATATAATTCAAAAGTGATTCATCACTGACATATAACACAATGAATCTTTGCCTGTATTGAAGCTACTTTTATGTAGCACATACTTAAATGTATAACTGACCCAGGCAGTTTCATGAAAAACATGGCCAGTGACAACAATGAGGCATTTGTGGCCTGATTTGGACATGTCTTTGTGAAAGCAAACTGGTTTCCATCATTAATCATAGGCGAATTTCGACTTCGACGTCAAATGTAAACTAGGCCTTTGAAAGTGTTTTGTGTTCATAAGCCCTTTTGCTCTTTCCAGAAGATGAAGTAACGGTTTTTATCATAAACTCATTTTCCATGGGTGCATCAGTTTGTTTGGTGTATTCAAATGTAAAGTTAACAAGATGCTTCCAAGTGAAAAATTAAAAACATGCTCGAAATGACTTTGGTAACTTTTTAATTTAAGTCGCAAGACAGAGGAATAGTCATTAAATGCTGTCATGTTTATTTAATGACAAAGAAAGTTGCCTAGTGACCTTCTTTTGCGAAAGAATAATCTGTGAAGTTTTGGTGGAAAAGTCGAATTGTGCACCAAGCAGAATGATCAAAAAACATCAAAAAAGCGTTACTTCATTGCCAAGCGTCCCTCACTTCAGCAGGAGACTTCCCGAATTGGCAGTGTGAATGTTAGGGAAGAGGGGAGCATCGCTTTGTGGGAGCCCTTCGGTCAGAATTTGAGGCGAGAGCAACTGATAGGCAGATCGTGACCCTCCCTAGATGATTAGTACGCAGATCTCAGAGGACTATGGGAATGTTGGTCCCCAGTCTGGCGGACGATTTCTATATAAACGCAATCCAACAATCCTTCACCGATGAGAGAGTGTTAATTAGAAGTCACTTTATTGTGCATTGTTCTGTGTTTCTGATCCAAGACGAAAATCTTGGCATGAGAGTGGTCTGGGTGAGGTCAGAAACTTTTTTCAAGGATTTTTATGTGGCATGGAGAAGATAAAAGTTCACGCCAAGTACATTTACTTAAGCGTCTAAATTCTCTGTACTTTGTTTATTCAAATTATTATAATATTAGTTTGTTATTCAAGATATTAATAATATTGCACCTTTCTAAGACATGTTACAATGTAAAAAGTGATTTTGCTACCTAATTGAAGGCAAGGCAAGTTTATTTATGTAGCACATTTCATATACAATGGTAATTTATGCTTTACATAAAAAGAAATTAATATAATCATAAAAATAATCACAACAATAAAATCAAATATTTTTTTAAAATTTTTTAAAAATTGATTTAGAAATACAACAGTTAAGAATAAAAAAACGAGGATATATAAACTAAAATCAACTAGTGCAACACAGCTCTCACAATTTTTTCACAACTTTAATTTTATTACATTAAGGCCCGGTTTCACAGGATACTAAAGTAATTTTTATAAACATGCTAAGAAAAAAACATTACTGTTGTGCATCTTGAGGCAAAACAAAGGCACTGATATATTTTTAGATCAGTCAGTGCAAGTTTCTTTCAGTTCAAACAGCTTAGACTTACATTTTAGTCTATGACTAGGCTTAAGCCTTGTCTGTGAAACCGGGGGTAAATCTGCCTCCATTTGAGAAAATTTGAGTAATTTGTTGGTACATTATCTAAAACTGAACAGTGGATTTTGTGTTCTTAGCAGTATTAGTTTAGTCTCATTTATACACTACTGTTGTATTTATTAATTTTTTTTAAAAGTTAGCTTTTATGTAAATACATATTTTTATGTTTCGCCTTGGAATTATAAGGTTCTATCTGCTTTCTGAACAGTTATGAGATAGTAAGCTTCAAAGTTTGTGTGTTCCATAGGCCCGAAATGCACACAACATGCAAAAGAAACATCACATAATGTAAACAAACACGGAATATTTGAATAACTCAATTTTGACAAAAACGTCAGATAGAACCTTATAATTTCAAGGTGACAATTTCTATTTAGCTTTACTATTATTATTATTTAGTAATTTTAGTAAAACTTTTCCAGATGTGACCCTGGACCACAAAACCAGTCATAAACTTCATATGAAAGCTGAATAAATATGCTTTCCATTGATTTATGGTTTGTTTGGATAGGACAATATTTGGCTGAGATACAGTACAACTATTTAAAAAAAAAAGTAATCTGAGGGTGCAAAAAAAAAAAAAAAAAAAAAAAAAAAATCTAAATACTGAGAAAATCACCTTTAAAGTTGTCCAAATGAAGTTCTTAGCAATGCATAATCAAAATTAAGTTTTGATATATTTACAGTAGTAAATGTACAAAATATGTTTATGGGACATGATTTTTGGCATAAAAGAAAAATAGATAATTTTGACACATACAATGTATTTTTGGCTATTGCTACAAATATACCCACGCTAATTAAGACTGGTTTTGTGGTGCAGGGTCACATCTAATATTTTAAATTTATGTTTTATTTAAGCTTTATTTCACTGAATGAAAATTATTTGAATAGTTTTAGTTTTGCTTGATAATATCAACACTGGTTCCCGTGCTTTTTTCAAAGGAGTGGATGATTTTAAACTTTCTGGAAGAATAGATTCACCCAAATAAAATGAATCAGACTTTATAGCAGGTTATATGAATCCCTGATTCATATGGAAGTTCGCATAAGACAGAAGACAGAGAGCTTTTACTCCACTACTGAAAGTGTATTTAAGTTGATAGTTTTTTTTTTTTCTACTGATGTATGCGCTATATCTAAAGGAAATTCTTTTTGTGTGTACACATTTTCATTTTGTGCATAAATAATAAATAATGTGCATATATTTCACTTCTCCCTACAGGACGGAAATCAAAAGCATTTAAGGCTCCACGTTGCGCGAATCACACATCCAACTGTAGGCCATTTTCTTAGTTCTGCGGGCATCACATTACCAGTAATAACATTTCTGGTGTAATCATGCATATATAGTTTTTCTTCCCTCAGACGGGATGGAGTTGTTGGAGCTAATATATTCAGAGTCAGACCAACTGCCGTTCGCAAAGGGAAAAAAAGAGACTTGGTTGAGTAACCGTAATAATTGGAAAATTATTTTGATAGCCTGAAACAATCTAATATATTACTGAATTTTATTAAAATAATATCAAATCAAATTAACTGCTATTCCATAATGAATTAGGTAACAAGGTAGGCAGATATTAATCGTCCTTCCCTCCCCGGGGCCAAGAGAGGAATGAGGAAGAGGGGGTGGGGTTACCGAGCTGGCTTTTGCGGCTTGTTAGAAGTCGGCAGAAAGCAGTTGGGAAACTCCTTCAGGAGATACACATTTGAAATACACGCTTTCTTCGGCAGTTAGCAGGAGCTTGGTTTTTCTAAAGGGTCTGTTGTGAAGCTCAGTGCATCAATGGCTGACCGTAGCTCCGCCCACATTCACTCAATCTCATGAATGATTGGCTGACGTAGGAAGGCCCATTCATAGAGCTAAACTCTGTAATAAACTTTGCTTCATCCCGCGGTGCTGCTTTAGCCTGTTTAGCATTGCCACATAGGGGGCTTGAGACTATACATCTGGACTCTTGATTTTAATCAGCGCCAGGTCTCTCCTTTGAAATTGTAATCAGATGCTTTACTTGGCTATGCCAGACACATTTAATGTATCAGCCCCATGCCAGGTCCGTTCGTAACCTTGCAAGGCTCCTGTAATTTCAGCATGCCAATCAATTATAGCACATGTATGGTGCTCTTCCAGCAGAAAAACAAGCTGCTGCACATAGCATTCCAAACCATGGCACTATAATCTGGTTTTGCAAAACCTCTTATGGGGTTTAACAGACCTGATTGATTGGGGTGGGGGACTCCAGAGCCCCTGTGTTAGAAGGCAGCGAGGAACCACGGCCATGATGTCAAGCTATTTTAATGGAAGTGAATAATAAGACAGCAGAGCCAATAAGTGCCATTTGCTTATAATCCCTCATACTGAATAGTCATGGGTAGGCATGTGCTCTGTTCCAAAACCTAGTGAGCCGCCTTCAGAGGCAGCATTTTAAAGTATCCTGACCTGAAGGCTGTTCCAAAATTATGCTGCCTGCTGAGATACTCATTTTGCCTAAATTCTATGCTATTGCATGTATCCTTTTCACAGAAGAAAATCTCGGAATGCATTGCAACACACCTGCATAGACACAATATGAATTAAAGAGAAGTAAAAATATGTACTTCATTACTGAAAAGTAAGCAGTGTATTTAATTAAATTAAATCGATTATTTCACCTTTTATTTGTGTGTGCTATGCACTTTAACGCTTATTAGAATATCATTAGTCTATCTGTTGTTTAAACGCTAGAGCATGACACTAGCAACAATGAAGGTCATGGGTTCAATTCCCAGGCAAAGCAGGAACTTGTGTACCTTGAATGCAAGTCACTTTGAGTAAGTGTCTGCCAAATGTCAATGTAAATCAGTTAAATTAGCAACATGCTACTGGCAAACTCTTTAGATTCAGTTGTTAGATGCAATGCCAGAGCTGTTTGCTACCTATTTAGAGCTTACCAAATCTGTAACTTGTAAATTTCTATGGGTATGATGCTGTCTTACATGTAGAGTCAGATCATTAGGTTTTGAAACCAAACTGTGTTCTAATAATATATCTATTGTTGGTACAAAATCACTTTAAGTAAGATTTCAAGGGATAGTTCACACGAAAATGAAAATTCTGTCATCGCCTTCAGGTCAGTTACTCACTGATTTCACATGGACTATTTTATCGATGTTCTTACTACTTTTCTGGGATTTGAATGTTGTAGTAGTGTTACTCTCTATGCAGGATCAGAAAGCTCTCGGCTTCCATCAAAAATATCTTAATTTGTGTTCCAAAGATGAGCAAAGGTCTTACGAGTTTGGAACAACATGAGGGTGAGTAATTAATGACTGAACTTTCATTTTACTTAAAGGGTTAGTTCATCCAAAAATGAAAATTCTGTCATTAATTACTCACCCTCAAGTCCTTCCAAACCTGTAAGACCTTCTTTCATCTTCTGAACACAGATTAAGATATTTTTGATAGAATCTGAGAGCTTTCTGACCATGCACAGACCACAATGAAACTGTGAATATCATCAGTTTGCTTTATCGACCCATCAGTCTGCACCATCTACAGTTTCATGACAGAACTTGGCATTTAATTGTTTTTACTGAATTTTGTAATTAATAAATGAAGACTTGATTAACATAAGAGACATTTACACATTTGACACATTTTATCCTCGCTGACCCTAACCTTTTGAACGTTATTGTATAAATCCTAAATATTACAATATATTTCCGTAAGTCATACTTCTGGGAGTCCTGCACCAGCCAAGCAGCTGTGAATGAGATGATTGGGAGTGGTATTTCTATTCAAAATTGGCATAAAATGAGGGTGCACCAATGTTTAAAAGTGAACTGAGCACTTATTCACATAGCAGTAAGTGTGCTTTAGATAAAATAGAGCACTACTGTAGAAAGATTACTCACTAACCTTATGAGACCAAAGTACTTCCTGAATGTGTCACTTTGACACATCTGCGCATTCCACCACTGCGATAAAAAAATTCACGCTAGACGCCTAGTGCAAGACTTTTCAAAACTGCATGCATGGTTCGTGATTGATACGTCTCCACCGTGGGCAAATGTATCTTTGTGTGAATGAAGACGTGAATCGAAAAGAAAATATGGTCTTTTTTTGGCACGAGATTCAGCACCCTTGACACCTATGCGGCTCTCCCTACCTGACTTGGAAATGAAAGGGAAAACATTTTTTATTTTTAATTACTAATTATTTTGAGGGTTTTATGGCTTTATTTTGGCTGTCACAGTCAGTGGGGAGAGAGGGATTAGGGTCCTTAGGGGGGAAGAGGAAGGAGATGAGAAGCAGGCAGAGGAGGACAGCTAATTTTTGATCCAAGGGGTGCTTTGCAGGCCAGGGGGGTGACAGCTGCACTGTCTTTAGCCCGGATTTGAATTTGAATTCTATCTAACGATGCAGCGACGCACGGACTTGGCAGGGCAGTCTGGTAATCTTCTTGACACAAATGCCTGGGCTTTTCTTGTGTGCCCTCACAGAGATTTGAGTAATTAAAGTTAAATTGAAGGAATAAAAAATATCCTTCTTGTACTGAGGCTGTCTTGCTAATGCCAAGTGTGAATAGTCAGGGTTGTCCTTAGAACTATAATCCCAAATGCTATTTCTCCTGTAACGTGGAACTGCCATATTTTTTTTGGTGAGCTCCAAAAGACAGCGATAAGGGACGGCCGCTGCGCTTTCATCTTACAGGCATCTTTTGGAGTGGTGAAAAAGAAAGAAGAAAAATGAAAGTTGAAAATGTTAGTGGTTGTGAAATATTGCTCATACCTGGTGGGATTGTGTAGAAATGTGTAGACAACAACTCTGGTGATGAGGCTTTAATGTTTTCTTGGGTTTTTAGATGCTTGTAGACGTTTGATATATATCAGCTGAGTAATTCAACAGTTGTTTTACAGCAGAAATTGCAGTTTAAATGAATGAGGCCCACTTTCTTAAACATAAATTAATTCTAAACCAACACTAAATAGAAAATCAACATTGGCAGATGAAGTCTAGGCTCTGTTTGATTGATGCAGATTTCATGCAAAGCTGCACAGATAAATTAAACTTTATTAACTGCATATTATTTTGCTAAAATAATATTTACACAATGTGTGGAGGCAGGGCCTGTGAGACAGGAAGTGCTGAACCATTCAAAGGCAAGAGAGAGAGTACTTCAACACACCCACATCACATACAGTGTTTTAATGCACGCTCCACACTCTCTCTGAACGCTTTTACACACACATCATATTCCGAGAACGTTTTAACCATTTGCCTCAAATGCACTGTAAAAATACTATAAAATGTGTTCCTCGCACACATAAAGTACTGTAACACATGCTTCTGAAAAAACAAAAAATACACACTCTCGTATATCACACGCTGGGGATGTTTTAATAACTGCTCCACATAGCTTAAAAACCTTTAATGCTCACCGCACACCGGGAATACTTTAACACACACCTTACTTACCTAAACAGGAGACCAGGACTAGTTGCCACTCCACTGCTGTATGTGGTTTCAAATTTAGTAACAAAATAAAAACCTGGATTTTACATTAATATTAGGTTGAAGAAAGTTGTCACATTTTATTTTATTCTATTATTGTTATTTTATAATAAAAATTTAATTTTTTGTATTTTTGTTTTATATATATATATATATATATATATATATATATATATATATATATATATATATATATATATATATAAAATTGTAATTTCATTTAATTTTAAAATGATTTTTTTTTTATATAAATTTTTTTATTAATTTTTTTGAGGCAAGACTTTAGGTATGTGCTCAAACAGAAATAGATTTTTGTGTGACCCTGAACCAGAAATCCAGTCTTAAGTACCACAGGTATATTTGTATTTTTGTTAATGACAAAAAATATGATATTAAATTCATGTTCCATGAAAATATTTTGTAAATTTCCCTCAGATTCCAGATTTTCAGTAGTTGTATCTCAGCCAAATATTGTTCTATCCTAACAAGCTATACATCAATGGAAAGCTTATTTGTTCAGCTTTTACTTTTTATTTTATAAAAATTGACCCTTATGACTGGTTTTGTGTTCCAGGGTCACACACATATATATATATATATATATATATATATATATTTACCAGAGTAAAAAGTTTGACAACTAGCTTTGGTCTCTTGCTCTCAAAATCTTTACTGTAAAACAAACAGTATGGTATCACATTCACACCTTGGTGTTCAGTTATACAAAGGTTGCAAGTTCAGTCCTATTACAACAATCATCTCATTTGGCACTGTGTTTGTAGTAAATGTAGATGTGTGAATTAATTACACACTTATATAAGCCTAATGCATAAAGACCTGGTTTGCAAATGCAGAGGTCGCACTCTCAATTGCATACGTGGCCTGTAAGTATGTGCTTTCACAATCATTTTAATCACAGGTTAAAACAAGCCTTTAACCACAGGTTGATTCAATGTGCTGTATTTGCGATAAACATACAAGTATGAGTAATGAGAGACTTGTGTTGAGCCAAATGTGAAGAACCTGGGGAAGGAGCACTTTTAATTGGAAATCTGGCACCAAGTGAATCACTTTCAGTAGAAGCATTTACTCAGCAGGGCTCAGGCGTTGTAGTTAAAATACACTTGACTTTGCAATAGGGAGCTCTAGTAATCAAACAGAAAATATGTTGTTTGCTAATGCAGGTCTAGATCCCAAGTAAAGGCTTTCTAGAAATGTTTCACTATTGTTAAGTAAAAAGTGACGTTATAAGCAGTTAGACCGTGCAGGGGTGTGTGTGTGAAAAGTGTATGTTTGTGGCTTGTGGATTTCAAAAAGGTGTGAGTTCATGCCCATGCAAATGAGACCCATGAAATGACTGTGCATGTGGTGCTGAAGATGGATTCATGTAGAAGGGTGCATGTCATTCTGAAGTTGCAGGGGTGCAGACGTAAAGGTTACAGGTGAAGAATCTGAAGTTAGTTACTTGACGGGAAATGATTAGGGTTACAATGTGAGTGTCAAAGGGCATTGGTTAAACCCCTAGATAGAGGATTACAATGTAAACTGTATGCACCCTCATGTTGTTCCTGGATGAAAAAATATTGAGCACTGTGTGAGAAATTGTGTAAAAAATGTTTAGTGGTTCAACGAATCACATGACTCACCAGATCATGTTAAGTTTTTTGAGTCATAGATCAGATCGTTTGTTGGATCAGCAAGACAAAAAGTATTTCAGTGTAACTTCGCGCTTTTAGGTTTCTTTTGCTTCTTGTGCTGGAATGGTTTGAAAATCGCTTGAGTGTGTAAACGCATACAATTGATAAACTATCACTCGATTGTGGTTAAAATTTGCATTTAGTCCATGGATCATACGGATCACGGAACAACTACCATCAGTTCAACCCCTAATTGTTATTTATTGAAAATCTTTAATTCATTGAGTGGTTAACTGCTGTTAATTGCTACCAGACTTTTGAGTCTTTCTAGAACTTCATCAGTCCGATTCATGAATGAATTATTCACCTTTGTGAACCAAAACATTAAAATGATTGTTTGATTTGGAAAGAAATAGTTTGGAAGAAAATAATAATTCGGAAAAAAAACAGACATGAAAGTGGACATTGCTACTTCTCTCATGAACACTAGGGTTTATGTCAAGATTTTCAGTGATAAATGACATCAGTTTCTGTTTATTACGCAGTTAAAAAATTTTTTGTGTTTCATGGATGAAAAAGTCATATGTGACCCTGGACTACAAAACCAGTCATAAGGTTAAATTTGACAAAACTGAGATGTATACATCATATGAAAGCTCAATAAATAAGCTTTCTATTGATGTATGGTTTGTTAGGATAGGACAATATTTGGCCGAGATACATCTATTTGAAAATCTGGAATCTGAGGGTGCAAAAAAATCTAAATACTGAGAAAATCACCTTTAAATTTGTCCAAATTAAGTTCTTAACAATGCATATTACTAATCAAAAATTACATTTTGATATATTTATAGTATGAATTTTACAAAAAATCTTCATGGAACATGATCTTTACTTAATTTCCTAATGATTTTTGGCATAAAAGAAAAATCAATCATTTTGACCCATACAATGTATTTTTGGCTATTGCTACAAATATACCCCAGCGACTTAAGACTGGTTTTGTGGTCCAGGGTCACATATAGGTTAAAAACATAATGAGCGTAGTTTAGTATTAGATTATCTGTCCCATTAAAGAGTTAGTTCACCCAAAAATATCAATTAGCCCATTATTTACTCACCCTCAATACATCCTAGGTTTATATGACAGACTTCTTTCAGACAAATGCAATCGAAGTTATATAAAAAAATGTACTTACTCCTTCAAGCTTTATAATGCAATGGGCAATGTTTCTCTTCATCAGTCAAAAATAAGTCCAATAAAGCACACCCATCCAAAATGTAAAGTGCCTCACACGGCTCCAGGGGATGAAAAAAGGCCTCCTGTAGTGAATCAATGTGTTTTTGCAAGAAAAATATCCATATTTAAAACATAATAATCACTTTAATCTAGCTTGCGCTGACAGTTGTACACTGAAGCAGCTCTGGGCGGATGATGTTTGACTGCAACGTTGCGCATTCGCTGCTCAGAAGTGACGAACACGGACGCACAGTGGATAGATCAAAACAACGGTCACGAATTAGAAGTACAAAATGAGGAATTGTAAAGAAAAATTAGGATTTCGATATATAAATATTAGTGTAAGCTAGATTAAAGTGATTATTACATTTTAAATATGGTATTTTTATTACAAAATTGCATCGATTCGCTAGAGGAGGCCCTGGAGCCATGTGAGGCACCTTTTATTATTGATAGATGTGCTTTATTGGACTTGTTTTGGACTGATATAGAAAAACACCCACCCATTGCATTATAAAGCTTGAAGGAGCCAGAACCATTTTTAATATAACTCAGATTGCATTCGTCTGAAAGAAGAAAGCCATATACACTTAGGATGCATTGAGGGTGAGTAAATAATTGGCTAATTTTCATTTTTGGGTGAACTAACCCTTTAAAACTAATTTTCATGTAATGTAACTTGAATTTAAAAAGGATAGTTCACCCAAAAATGAAAATTCACCCTCAGGTTGTTCCAAACCTGTATGATTTTCTTTCTTCAAAAGAAGATATTTTAAAGAATGCCAACTAAACAGTTGAAAAAAAAAAAGGTGAACTATCACATGAAGTGTTGTTGCCAATCTGACCTAATGACGAAAACGTACCTGTTGGAACATTTTCGCAGGACGCGAAATACGTACCGCAATGTCTTTCAGCTCTTTCATTGTGAGTCATTTTTTTCACGGGATTCGTACCCAAGAATTCCGCATCCTAAGTTTAAATCCATACCTAGCACGTTTGTTACGTCTGGAAAGTGAAACATATTAAGCTGTAATCTAGGGCTGCACGATATTGGGAAAAAATTACATTGCAATACATTTTTTTCTTGTGATATATATTGCGATGTGTACAAATTCATTTGTGTTCATCAGGTTGTTTTGAACTGCTTAAAAATCAAATAATAATTCAAGAATAATTGGGGTAATTTTGTAAGCATTTTCAAAGAATAAAAAAAAAAATTAAAAGTACAGTATAATCAAAACCCTGAAATAAAATACTTTTTAAAGCTTATTTTCTGTAGTTTCATAAACAGTTTGACTCACCTTATTCACTGTCAATTCAGGCAAATCAAGGCTCTAATATGAAATTAATAATGAATGTTGCTTTTACCCTGATGAAAGGGAAATCAGCTTCTTCCTTTCACGAAAAACATTAAAAGCTTAGCCAAGATGGAGGAACAGCTGATCATAGCTGTTACAGGGATAACATTTTTTAGCAGCAGAGCTACTGCAAGCAATTTTTAGTTTTGGAAATCCATTTATCTTTGTTTATTTATCTTTGCTGAAACTTCCGCGTCTTTAGGAGAGCGCGGGTCATGGTTGCTTAGCAACGGAAGAAGCCACTCTGCCACTCAAGTTACAGAGCGCTTTGGAAAGAAGGAGAAAGCGGCGCGCCTAGCGTTTTCCACGCGTTTTTTAGGCGCGACATGTGAACAGTCCCTTAAATTCGTAGTGTTTCCGCGAGTTGTGGCAACAACTGCCAGGCACTCCCGACAAAGCACCTGTTTTTGGTCAGCAGCATCCTTTTTGTATCCAAAATACTTCCATATGACCGACGTTGCGTTTCTTTTTGCGACCAAATCTTCCATTTCGGCGCTTTTCTCCCGTCCCGCGATCATTTCGCCATGCGCACGCAGAGACTGCATGCATGAAGTAGGTGAAGCAACGTTTGCATTGTAGTTTTTAAAGAACCTTTAAATATAGATAACCTTCAAATATAGATCCGTGAATAGAAAGTTTAGAAATATAGAAAGCACATTTTTAAATCAGACACACATAATTATTTTTTTTTTGCCCTGCATCGTGACTGCCACGATGTGACTATCGCACATGCGTACATTGCGATGACGATGCTGAAACGATCTATCGTGCAGCCCTACTTTAATCATAACGATAAGTCATTGATGTTTTACTGCCTTTAGTGTTCATTTCTGTTGGAAACTGCAGTGATATGTACTTATTGGTATGTATTTTGCGTTTTGTGGAAGAGCTCCCACAGGTACGCTTTCATCATGAAATCAGGTAGGTTTTTGCGTTTCTTAATTGGCATGTGATTTTACTTGTTTTTTTCCCCACAAATATAAATAGTATAAATCAAACTGGATGATTGACCTTACTATGATAAAAAACTGTTTTTGATTTTTACCATACTTTTTTTGTCAAATTCTCATGTTCAGTGTTTGAAGTTACTACAAGAATGTGTGTGTGTGTTCACTAGTCACACTAGTGCACATTCCAGGCCGCCCACAGCATATGCTGCACATGCACACCGCAATCGCAGCCTCTCATGCATGATGTTTCTGAGCAACGTGGTGCAAACGGACACCCAACTTCAGAGCGCATTGATTTTCACAACAGCTTTGCTCATACTTGGTAAATATAAGAGGAATTAAGTTCTCCAGCTGCCATCTGGGTTACCATAATAGAATAAAGACCGGCAAGAAATTAACCTGCATCTGAAACGCGGACATGTTGACGTGCCTCAAGTGGAGTAGCTGCGCTTCGATTTGAGGGAAAGAGACGCAAAGAATAATATGTCATAATGGAAATCACGCAGCCTTCAACCTGATTCTTACCTGAGACACCTTTTTCCCTTTAAGTTTACAGGGGCCTTTTGCCTGGGGCATAATACCTCTGAAATTACTGCATAGCTGTCTTCTCAGTAACCACAGAATGGAGAAATGTGGGAGGCTGGGCAACAAGACGTGCATTGTAACCCCTTCAATAGCTCAGCACCTCCTGTGTCACAGCGTACAAAAAAGGACAGCCGTATGTGTGTGTGTGTGTGTGTGTGTGTGTGTGCGCAAAGAGGCCCAAGGTTTACCTGGTCTGCGGCTGTAGACACCACGGCAGCCAAGAAGCATCAGGAGGCAACGGAGCATGACAGGCCCCACATCAAAGCGCAAGCACCACACCTTGATCCAGACCCCCCACCCCACGCCCCACGCCTCCTCCCGTCAGGACACACCTGACAGAGGGGCCACCCCGCGCCTTCAAAGAGAGACCGAGAGACACGAGACACAAATAAACGTCTAGACACTTTCTCTTACAGTGACCTAATGGTGTGGAATTTTTGCTCTCTTTGCACCTTATCTCTGTCGAGAGGGTAGAAACAACGTGATTGATTTGGGAAGTGTCAGAAGACTCCGGGATTTTTTTTCCCCCCGCCCCTCTGAGAAGAACAATTGAATTGCAAATGTGCTAGAGGGGTGAAATCTCTGTGTGTGGGTAATTTGAGTAAGAAACATGGATTAAAATATATACACACTTAAATATCTGTTTTTGTCTGAACAAATATACATACAGAAATGCAGGCTGAGCTCTATCAGCAGCATATGTGCTATAAAAAAAATGCAAAAACCGTTCAACTTGTGTGACCATGTACAATTTTGTTATACATGTGCAAGGTATTTGATGTAATCAGTAAACTTTTTTTTAAATTGAAAAAGCTTGCTGGAATCAGATTGGTAACACAAGTTTATTTACCCAGAGAGACAGTTGAGTCAGCTTCACAGCTCAAATGATGATTTGATTTATTTCACTTTCATTGGCCTTATTACCAAGTTTACCACAGATTTGCTTTTTAAACAAAAAACACTGAGGGACAAATCAAAATAATTTTCTGTGGTAATCAACGTTATGCCACAAATGCTGATAGAGCTTAACCCTACTGAACATGGAATGTTTTTTTTTTTAACGACACCTAAACCCATATTCATCAATCATGTAAATGTGGTTAAAACATCCTCAGACAAAACATGAAAACAGTTTTCTTTTCTCCTACATACAAAAACTTCTTAGAAACATTTGACTTAATTTCCTTTGTCTTTGCCGTAGCTTATTTGAATATATCCACTGATCTAAATGACTCACAGGCTTGGATCAGAATGTTTTCAATACATACCTGTCTGGAGTAATTAATTATGTTTGTTAAAGCCTTCAGCCAAAAGCGTTTTTTTTTTTTTTTTTTTCTCGTTCAGACGTTTGCTTGTCTTAGCACCTCCCGCCACCCAGTGTTAGGAGACAGATTTAATTGCCACATGAAAGCCACAAAAAAGAGAGCTCAGTCTCCTCATAAACAGAAGCCACACCTAGCAGGGGAATAGTTTCACCTTTGAAAAAAAACTGTCCACACTGTAATTAAAGAGAAAGGGTTCCACAGAGTAATCTGACTTTATACTGCTGACTGCTGATGGAATGATGTTCAACCAAGAATGCTAATAAGTCATTCTTGGCCAAAATAATGAGGACATGGTTATTTGCTAGATCCCCCATAATTAAATTTGAAAACCCTTCATTTCTCTTCATACACCAAAACACTGGGTCATTAGAGAGTCGTTGTGGGTGATGTGGACAGTCATAAAGTCAATCATTTATTGGTTTATATAGTTTTTGTAGTAACTGGTAGTGCGTTGTGCTACACTGGAACAAAATCGTTCTTAATGATTGTTTTTTTTCCTCTTGCTTTCCAGTTAAAATATCTAAATGTCCTTAGAACATATGATACATTTACTTGAGAAGCAACACTAAGACTTGTGTCTTGTGGGAAATTGTCTTTAATATAGGCATGTCTTGTTTTACTGTACTTGCTGCTTTGTTTTTGTTTTTCCATAAAAGCACCGATGGGAGGGGGAAATTCTGTGTGTGGTTTACTGAAAATGTGCACATTAAAGATCACAGATGCAGCCAGATTATTTCCATAATGACCAGCGCAGTCTACCAAGAGCAGCGCAAATTATGTCTGCTTTAAGACTTTTTTTTGGGCATTAAAGAGCATTAAAAATGTCCTAATATTGTGTTGGAGTTCCTTACAACATATTTAAGTGCATCTAAGGTCAGAAAACATTGTAATTGTCTCAGAGTACATTTATAAATGGAGTCATTTGTCAGTGATTTTGAAACGGTTTATTTGAACCAGTTTTGAGCATAATGTCTGTAAACCCCTCCCTTCCATTAGCCTTCTCTGCTCTGATTAGTCAGCTAGCCAACCCTATTGTGATTGGCACAGAGAGGAGTATTTGAGCAAGTTAGCAACCCCAGGAATGTCATATTTAGCCCCTGGAATGCGAATTTACCAGGGGAACCCTGACGAAAAGCGTGTATTTTACACCCCGGATCACAATTTTTAATGAAGGACCCCCCCTCAAAACGCAATTAGGTTAGTTTTGTTGTGAAAACCTGGCAACCCTGATAGACCTTTACACAAAGCTATAATAAAGTGCTTCAATTTGTTCTTGAAATAATGACTTGAATACATTTTATTTAACACTTATGCAAGTGAATCGTGCCCACAGCTAAAGTTTAGCTGCTAAACTGTTAGCGCATAACAAAACAATAATGGTGGATACGTTAGCCGAGTGCTAACGTGACTGATGAAACAACAAAGTTTCTAAACTAAAATATGTCTACGTTACATTCTTTATTATTATTAAACGAAATAAATAGAACAACAACAGTCTAAATTAATTGACCCATTTTTAGGAAATAGTGGGTTCACAGTGAATTATCAGAGCTATTTCAGTAAAACAGTAATATCGGTAACCAGTAATACCTGGAAACCTAAATCTGCACTAGGTATACATCACATATTAGCACAATAGATATTTTGAGCACTCATTTGAAAATGTACACATAACGTATCAATCGTACTTACAGGTTGTGGTTCGGAGATGCTTGTTAATCCAAATAAAGATGATTAGAAGCCAAGGAAGATAAAAGCTGAGATTAGAGAAGCAGTCCTTGGTAAAATGACGCTCACAAAACAAAAGTTTTGAGTTGTATTGCTGTGATATCATGGGAAAAAATGAATTTTAGTAAATCCCGACAATACAATTTTAATGCCAAAAGATGGTTTGCACTGACACAAGCTGTTAATAAATCTGGGCCTTAAAATGGAAAAAAGTCTTAAAGGGATAGTTCACCCAAAAATGAACATTCTGTCATTATTTACTTAGCCTCATGTCTTTCCAAACCAATAAGACCATTGTTCATCTTCAGATGACAAATTAAGATATTTTTGATGAAACCCGAGAACTTTCTGACCCTGCATACGCAACGCAACTATCACGTTTAAGCACCAACATGGAAGTTAGGACATTGTTAAAATAGTCAATGTGACATCAGTGGTTCAACTGTAATGTTATGAAACTACAAGAATGCTTTTTGTACACAAAGAAAACAAAAATAGCAAGTTTAGTCAACAATTTCTTCTCTTCCATGCCAGTCTTCGATGTCAGTCTACCGTTGCTGTGTAGCCTATGCATGGTCAGAAAGCTTTTGTATTTCATCAAAGATATCTTAATTTGTGTTTCGAAATTGAAGGAAGGTCTTACAGGTTTGGAACGTCATGAGATTGTTTTAATTTTTTGAAAAAGATATTTTAACTGCCCAACTGTTAATAAAGTAGTTATAAACTAGTAATAAAATAATTGTTTGCAGTAGCAACACCAAGTTCATGGAATTAATTCCCACAAAACTAAGGTTTATACCTTTAAGTTGCTTCAGATAAAACCGTCAAGCGAATGCTTAAGTGTAATTGTCAAGTCTGATCCTCCGTCTCAAAGTTAAACATTTCACAATGGGCAGGACAGATGTTAAGAATGTTAAAACCCACCAAAGTGCTGTGATAAAGGGTAAATATTGCCGGATTTACTGCTAAAGTTCTGATAACCCTGCTTTATCACCTTTTGTGCAGGACTCTTCATAAGACTGACTGATGATGACTACCTTGCTCTTATCAAACCATTTCTTTTCCTTAAAACTTCTCTTAGGAACTAACCCTAGATGCTCTGTAATACAATAGAGATTTCCTGCTCTCTTTGTCCAGGGGATTGTGGTATGCCAGCGGAGGGCACGGTGTGAACGGAGAGGGCAGGGGAACATGAATAGGTCTGCTCTGCTGGGACTGGCACTCTTTCAGCTCTGCGGTGGAATAAAAGCGACGGTGAGGATTAGAGGAGAGTTCTTCAGCTTGCAGGATAAGCTGATCTTCCACACTTCAGGTAACTTTTTTTTTTTTTAAAAACGGGGGCTTTGGAGAAATAATGTGAGACATGGGTAAAGAGACAATCTGGTCTTATAAAAACAAGAGAATGTTTAAGTTTAGGCTTAGAGCACAATGTGTCTGACCGCCGAGCTTGGTCTGTGGCTGCAGAAATTAGATCTAAACCATGATTTGGACGTTAAAACTTCATAAAGCAAATAAGGATGACAAGCAGAATGTAATGTAAATGTCTCCATGAGACTTTATTCAAGATTATATTAGTGACACAGGGTCACATAATCTCTAAGAGGATGAATATATTCAAACGAAGGAGACAAGCTAGTAGAATGTTCCCCCAAGAAAGGCTTCCAAAGCCAATACTGTTTCAAAAGGCCACAGTAGTTGCACCCAGTCCCAACCTTAGGGATCAGATTGGTCAGATCTGATCAAGTATGCATGCTCCATTTACACTTGGCCACATAAATGCGTCTTTGCGATAATCATATGAATTACGATTACTGTCCCCAGAAAGTTAATTTTCCTGTTGCCACACTTTATGCCCCAAATGGCAAGTGTTTGGGTTTTTACTAAAAACACATGTAAATACACCTTACCATTGTTTCTAGACTTTTTAATGCATATTTCACAAAACGGCTAGTTCCAGTCTGATTTTCCGGCTTTTAAGAAGTTTCCAGTAGTCAAGGTGTCAAGTTTTTATCAGTTAAATGGGTATCAAAGTTGGGTTACTGCACTGAAACACTATTGGTTGCTGGATTTGCTAAAGTTAGCAAAGTTTATACCATTTAATTTTTAAATAGTACAAACTACTATTTAATCTTTAAAAATAGTCTTGCTTGAGATGTAGTAGGAAGTAAACTAAATATCCAGTGTTGTAGTTGAGTCAAGTCTGAGTCAAGAGACCATTAGAGGTTTGAATTGGAATCAAGCCAAAAGAGCAAGTTAGCGACCCCAGAAACGTCATATTTAGCCCCTGGAATGTGAATTTACCTGCGGAGCCTTGACGAAAAGCGTGTATTTTACACCCCGGATCACATTTTAATGGAGGACCCCCCTCAAAACGCAATTGGGCTAGTTTTGTTGTGAAAACCTGGCAACCCTGATGCACCAAGCCAAAAAACGGCTGAGTCTGAGTCAAGTCCACATGCTTCCAAGTCAAGATATTGTTTTATGGTCTTGATCTTGGTCGTCAAGTCCAGTGCCAAGACCATATTTTGGTGGCCTTGGTCTTATTAACTCTGAAGCATGTGGTTTCAGTCTTTCGGTCGCTGTCTTGACTTAACCCTCAGAAATCGAGATTTTGCTATTATATAACACTGTTTTTGCTATGACTTTACTCCTGAAATGTTTTTGGACAGGTCTATGTTGTCAATAAACTAAATAGGCCTGTTTTTCACTGAAAAGCGCCTATAATAATATTGTAATAAATGGCTATAACTTGCTTGGGCAATGTTATATATAGACAAAATTTTATTTGGAAGTGTAAAACACCTAAATACATTTCTTAAGAAAAAAAATCCAAACTTTAGAAGTTTTTGTTTGAGTACACAGTAAAAAACACCCAATTGTTGCTAGCGTTTTTCCTAAAATTCTGAAAATTCACTCATTTTTAGAGAAAACAAAAGGAAAATTAAAATTTTACATTAGCTAGACATAAAGTTCAAGTTCTTATGTTTATAATGATATATGACAATTGATGCTGACTGCTAGAATAGGTCTGAAAAAAAAAAAAAAAAACTAAGAAATGTACAGGTGCCCCAAAAATGTTCTAGGTCTTTAAGGGTTTTTTTTCCATATTTTTTCAAAATATGAAATTTCTGTCAATAATTCTGTCCAAACCAGATCCTTGTTCATCTGCAGAATACAAATAAAGATATTTTTGATGATATCCAAGAGCCTTCTGACCCTGCATAGAGCCAGAAAGGTAGTAAGGGACATTGCTAAATGTCTAAGCAGAGTCAGAAAGCTCTCATATTATATCAAAAATATCTTAATTTGTGTTTTGAAGATGAACGAAGGTCTTACGGGTTTGGATCTACATGAGGGTGAGTAATTAATGACAGAATTTCATTTTTGGGTTAACTATCCCTTTAAATTTGACTCTTTTTTTTTTTTGGCCTCAGTCTTGATTTTGACTACCTGAATACTTCCATTCAACGTTAAATTTATCGGCCCCTTAATGGTGACCTCACATATTAATAAAACAAAAAAATAAAGCCTTTTCTTGTCTACATTCTGGTTCTTAACCAAAATAAGCCCAGAATAAGTTGCACCAAGCTATCTAGGATGGAGGATGCTGCAGGAAGCGTGTGTGATACTGCGGATCGTAGTGAGTAGTGCAGTCTGACTCTCTTTTGCATGCGAACAGCGTTCGTGTTTGACTAGGTATAAATCAACGCATCTACAGCAGAAGTTTGTTTCTGAGTGTGTGTGTGCGAGACTGTGGAAATCTGGTGGGCTGAGGTAGTCTTGGCTCATCTGCATGGTGAGACAAGTTATCAGAGGGAGCCATGAGTGTCCTGTTCACTCCAGGGACTAAGCAGAACAACAGCCTCAGTGTGACGCATGACTACACTCTGGCACAGTGCAACCGCACAGGGCCTAATCTCGCTGTACCTCCTGATCCACCTCTTCACCCTCTCTCTGGTCATTATCACTCAACAGTTTAATACGTATCGCAGTGGGGACGGCAGCGTGTGGGTCTCCGCGATTTACTCTGCCCTCGGCTGCCCTACGCAGTTTAGCGAGTATATGAATCCTGTTGGTTCGATGAGATAGCGCCAACTTGTTTGCACAATATGCAGAACGGTAACGGGATATTTCCTGTTACTACCGCTTAACCGCCAAATTAAGCTTTTAGACTTGGTTTCTTTTGATCTAGGTGCATTTATCTGTCCTTAAGATGGAGGAATCTTGTTTAGCTAAAAAAAAATACTTCAAAGTAGATTTACTTACTTATTGGTGCCATAGCCCATCCCATGAATTAATATGTGACAGCTGCATAGGGCTGATTTTGAGATTTTCTAAAGTTCCTCAGGATGTTTTGAGGGTTTTAAATGCGAAAAGCCATCGTATGTAACACATTCAATTAATCAGCGTGCGTTCTGTTGGTATGAGACAAATTAGTGAAGTTTTACTCAATATGCAACCACTACACTTGAGTCTTTGAATGTTTTTATGAGCAGCAGGAGAGCCGCTCTCAGAGTTTCCGTGAAATTTAGGTGAGCAAATGAGCTTTGTCTCTGACTGACAATATTATAGTAGGGAACACAAGGTCTAGGGGTCTGAAATTTTAATCAGTGGTGAACATATTCAAATTAACTCTGTATTGTTATGGAGGCAAAGGTGGCCTTAAACTAACCCCACATTAAGCCAGTCTAACTTACACTGACAATCAAAGATGCTGGTGTTTTTAAGAGGAAGATTTTTTTTTCAGTTTTATGTACAGCTAACAAAAAATGGTCATAATTTACTTGCCCTGATGTTGTTTCAGAGCTCTAACAAGGCTTATGCTTAAAAAAAGATGCATTTTTCAAGTTTTTTTTTTGTTTTGTTTGTTTTGAGGATAAACCTAACTAAATTTCATAGATCTGAAACAACACTTAATATCTGTCTTTTTGTAAAAAAAAAAAAAAAATCTTGAAAAATTCTTTGTTCTGTGGATGTTTAGACATCTGTATTGGAAAACGAGACTGAAAAAATGAAAATGAATTTTTTGCAGGGCAAAATTTAAATCATTTTTCAGTGAAAAGCTTTCCCTTAGCTCTCTACTATGGCACGTTTGTTTGATGTTACTGACACACAAATACTATCGGCGTTTGCCGACAAAGGTGTCAAATGGCCTCGATGTGCTTTTATAGTTTATTTCAGAGCTTTAGCAAAAATTTAAGTTTGATAGTTATAAAAATTTTGTATTTTTAATCATATAAAGCTAATGTATGTCTTTATATGATTTAAAATATTTTGCACAGGTCATATGGACCACTTTAATGATGCGTTTATAGTCATTTTTAGTCATTTTGTAGCTTGGCAGGAGAGTCTTGACACCAAAATCCACCTTTCTACTAAAGAACGAAAGTCATGCGAGTTTGGAACGACGCGAAGGTGCGTAAATGATGTCAGAATTTATATTTCTGGGTGAACTATTGCTTCAAAGCCTGTTTAGGAATAAATATACTCCCTGGTGGGAAACACATGCTGTTTAGTTCGACCTAGTTGTTAAATTACAGAAATGAGTCAGCAAATGTTCATTCCTCGGTATACACTCCCTCCCTTTAACAGCATGGTTCTGTTTTGACTGCTGTTCATATTTGGAAGGTCTGTGTTCACGACAGGAACCTGTTCCAGGTATTTACACACCACCCTGCTGGAGTAAATCCAGTGTGATAGTTCGCTCCTCAGGGATGGATTTGATCTCAGACCTGTCATTTCTGGACAGCCCCTGTTTCCATGATCTCTCTATAGCTCCAGGAAGGTTTTAGCTGTACGTTATAGGAGCACTGTCTTGCGATGTGCTCTGTAAAGTAGTAATCTCCATGCGATATGTTTCTCTTGCAAGGCACTTAGTAGGTTTTTGAGGTTACACAGTGTAATGTGATTTTCTTCACAATATCTGATGTATAAATATGCAAGGATATATTAATCTGGTACAGGAATGGGGCATTTTACATAACTTAATTTCCATCAGCGTAATCTTCCCTATTGATTAATGTTATTCCAAGCAGAGGGACATGGCCATTTTAACATTAACCGGATTTATTTTGGATTAGGGCTTAGCTGTCTCTCTGAAAATGTACTAAATAAAAATAAAATATTCAAATAAAACAAGTGTCCCTGAGAATATTAATACCATAAACATGTGTCTAGTGTTACATTAATTCCCTTAAACGGCAAACAGGCTGAAATGTCACATTTCTATGAAAGACAATCTTTTAAGCGTAAATGCCATAAAGATTTTCATTAAATAATTTCAATTTAAAATCCAAGCTAACAGTTGTTACTTTGCAAGTGACAGGAAATAGTATTGCTGGTATAAAGTATCTTAAAGCAATCATTCATTCAAAAATTATGCATCTACTATGTCATTCCAAATGTATATATTTTTCTTATATATATATATATATATATACAATTCGTACACTATATTTTGAGTGTTTTGAAGCCTTTCACAAGTCATTCACTGACACTTTGCTGTTGTGACCAGGTCATCAATTGAGTCATTAAGTCCATAGTAAATTAACCAGTCTGATATATACAGTATACACTCCTGAACAAAATCTTAAGACCGGGGGAAGCATTGCAAATTTTACGCATTTCGCGCTGGTGGATCATAACAGGGTTGTAAGTACTGCTTCAGAATGCCAAAAGAAGAAACAGGAGCAAGAGACAAAAAATAGAAAGTAGGCAATTTATTAAAAACGGCATTTAAACTCAAAAAGGCTGTTCATCAGCTGATCAAAAGTTTAAGACCATAGCCATAAAAAGGTAAAATCTGCACAAAAATATGGCTTTCATGTCATTGTTCTTCAGGCAGTCACACTGTCATGATCTCCTGATGGCAAAGGCAAAAAGGTTTTCTCTCTTTGAAAGTGGCAGAATTGTTAAGCTGCACAAGCAAGGCCTCTCGCAGCTTGCCATCTCTTCCGAGGTTGGACGCAGTAAGACAGTCATTTTACACTTCTTAAAAGATCCTGAGAGTTATGGGACAAAAAAGTCAAGTGGTAGACCCAAAAAATTTCACCTGCACAGAGCCGCAGGATCCGACGGGTTGTCCGTGAAGACACAGGTCGATCCTTGACCCAAATTAAGGCCCTTACTGATGCTGACTGCAGCCCAATAACCATAAGACGTCATCTGCGAGAGAAGGGCTTCAAGAACAAAAACGTCTTCAAAGGCCACTTCTCCTCCAACGCCACAAACTTGCCCGTTTGGAATTTGCAAGGGAGCACCAAACATGGGACATTGAAAGATTGAAGAAAGTTTTATTCTCTGATGAGAAAATTTTTTATCTGGATGGTCCTGAAGGCTTCCAACATTACTGGCATGACAAGGAGATCCCATCGGAGATGTTTTCTACGCGGCACAGTGGAGGATGCTCCATCATGATCTGGGATGCTTTTCCTTCAATGGGAAAATGGAGCTTCAGGTTGTGCAGGGGCGTCAAACGGCAGCTGGCTATGTGGATCTGTTGCAGAGGGCATCCCTCTTGCCTGAGGGTCCCCGTCTGTGGGGTAATGACGTGGATGTCCTTCGTGAAGCCATCTTCACCACATGGATCAACGTTCCCAGCAGCCTCCAGAAAACAGTCAGATCAAGCATGCCGAAGCGAGTGTTTGAAGTGATCAACAAGAACGGTGGGGCTACTCACTACTGAGTCCTTTTTGACACTTTTAGTTCTTTGTGGGTTTATTTTTGGGCCATGGTCTTAAACTTTTGATCAACTGATGAACAGCCTGTTTGAGTTTAAATGCCATTTTCAATAAATTGCCTACTTTCTATTTTTTGTCTCTTGCTCCTGTTTCTTCTTTTGGCATTCTGAAGCAGTACTTACTACCCGGTTATGATCCACCAGCGCGAAATGCGAATACTTGCAATGTTTCCCCCGGTCTTAAGATTTTGTTCAGGAGTGTATATACAGTTAATTAAAGAAGATATCATGTCACTGCTTAATCCTATTTGAAGTTTAGAGTAGAACAGGTAGTTTTTTAAGCATATTTAATAAAAATTGTATTCTGAAGCACAGTATAAAAAACTTAAATGATATTTGAAAAAGACTCCAATATCAAAATTAGAGAACACTTACCTCAAACTTATTGGTGTTATTCTGGCACCTGGTGCTAATTTTCTTAATTATATGACAAACCTTATTTAAATGGCAGCATTCCTCCAATTTTCAGTGAGATTGTAAAATTGTGGACCGCTCTAGGGTGGCTGAAACCCTGCCACACGAGGTTGTTCAGATTAAGGCCAAAGGGATGACACTTTCAGCCATTGCAAAGAAGTTGGTCATTTCAAATCTGTATTTTCTCAAATATTGCAGGTTTACAATGACGCTAGTTCATTCAAGTCCTCCAAAAAGGCTGGTCATCCAAGTAAGACAAATCCGTGAGAACACAGTATAATGCAGAGACTCTCAATTAGGAATCGGTTCAGCACTGCAGCTGGAATTGCTTGTCAGTTCAGGGCTGAACAGGGTAAGGATCTGTCTCGGCATGTTTAAGAGAAGGCAGACTGAAAGTCACTATGCAGGGACCAAGCTTCTCATCAGCAGAAAGAATCAAAAGGCTAAGCTCACCTTTGCTAAGAGCATGTTGTGTGGAGAGAGGAGAACTGGTTCAAAGTTCACTTTAGTGATGGAAGCAAGTTCAATTTATTTGGGTCTGATTGGAAACATTTAGTTTGCCGTCAAACTGAAGAAAAACTGAAGCCTGAGTGTGAAGAAGTCAGTGAAAGAGGACGTGTCATGATTTGAGGGATGTTTTCTGCAGCAGAGTTGGAGTTGAAGCTACATGGCAGAGTGAATGCAAAAATTTATCAGAACCTCCTTCAGCAACATGCAGTTCCCTCCACGCATCTCCCAATCAGACTACAATTTTCATGCAAGACAATGACCCCGGCACACAGCAAAACAGGTGAAGCAGTTTCTTGAAGCTAAGAACAGTAAAATGGCCAGGCCAGAGTCCTGATCTAAACCCAAATGAAAATCTTTGGTGACAAAGTTATGGCCAAGAAACCCTCTAGAGTTACCAAACTATAAAAGAAAGTGGAAGAAGAGAGGACCAGGATCACACCAGAGCAATGTGAGAAACTGGTGATGCCCTACGGCTGCAGATGTGCTGACTTCATTCAAAGCAAGAGTCTCTCCACCTCCTACTGATTTCTGTCAGCTGTAACCCTCCAAAATTTAAGTTTCGAGCTACAGTGGTTGCTGGTTATTGTTCTCTAATTTTGATCACTATGTTATTTATGGTTGCTCCATTTCTTTAAACTGAACTGTGGATGTAAACATCCTATCAAATCCTCAGATCTGTCTGGCTGACTGACCCTTTGTGGTGAGTCTTTAAATTAAGTAAACAGCATCCTGGGTTCATAAATTTGGTGTTGGAATTCCCAACCTCCCCCCTTTCTGTCTTTCTCTCTCTGTCTCCTTCTCTCTTTCTTCTCTACTGGCCACAGATTTACTGCAGCAGTAATAACTGTCATGGCAAATGCCTGGTAAAGTGCCGGACAAGGGACCAACAGAAGGAGAGTATTTATCACGGTATTGACTTTCTGACTGTGGTGTCGTGAACTCTTTTGTCATAAACTGGAGCACTCAGAGCGAGCGTGGCGATCGATAAGGGGGAAAACTGCTGTCAGGTTCTCTCCCAGGGAGCATTGCTTTTGTTACAGCCACTTAGGGGGCTGATAAATGCTCTGCTGTGGATAGGTCTCAGCTTCCGTCCACTTGCTAAAGGGACTTCTCATACTAGTTTTTATATCTTGAGAAAAAAAAATCCATCTTCTACAGGAATATTCTGTTATGAAAGGTTTAGAGAACTAGAATAACAGTCATAGAATAGGATTGTGTGCTTTTAATAGCCTTAGATATGAATAGCCGTGCCATTATTTCTAGCGCTTTTCATTTAATAGAGGATTAACTAATCTCTCAGTCTAAAGCTGCTTTTTTAAAACAGAATGTACGCTTTTGGATAAAATTACGCACTAAATAATACAAGCTTTATTTTTACAGCTTTATCAAATAATTTAAGACATCCCTGACAGTCCAAATACTTTGGCATAATGTCTATGATTAATGTGAGGTGTGCTGTGGACGTGGCGCTCGCTGAATGGTAAATCAGTGGTTATTGATGGCAGTGCTGATTAGGGGGCCGGGAAAGACGGCGGTGTCTGATTGATGATGACGGAGGGGGTGTTAAACCACTGACGATAAGCAGACAGACTGCTCGGCCGTGATCTCCAGAGCCGACCCGCATTGTGGGGGTCAGAGGTGAGTCAAGTTTACTTCCCCGAGGGGGACGGCAGCCCTGATGATATTCCCAAAGTTAACATAACCTTTGACCTCTTCAGACAAGAGAGACTCCATCCTGAGTTGGTAGATAAGCCTCTTCTTACACACAAGTAAAGCTTTCACGTTTGAGAACACCTTGTGGTTTTATCTGATCTGCAAAATAATTTGAAATGTATTATTTCCTCAATTATGTAAAGAAGCTGTTTTGACTTAGGGATGGCCCCTCTAACAAAAATGGCGTCTGGACAGCTGGTTGAATGACAAGAAAATGACATGAATCACTGACAGATCTGTGCTGACCTCTGACCTCAGAAGTAAGAGAGGTGAGCTGGGTATCAAGTTGACAAATTGATGAATGTTAGACAGCAAGTCCAAAGCAAGCACAGCTGTGTGTCACTTTAGAAACGTAAACCTCAATGATACAATGGTTGTCCGAAGCAACAGTTTCCATGTCAAGATGTGAAGATGACCTGTGGACTTGTATGGAAATGCATGAATGCACACATATACATATATATGTTTGTATACACACACATATATGACCTTAGTCCACAAAACCAGTCGTAAGTAGCATGGGTATATTTGTAGCAATTGCCAACGATAAATTGTATGTGTCAAAATGATCGATTTTTCTTTTATACCAAAAATAATTAGGATATTAAGCGAAGATCCATGTTCCATGAAGATATTTTGTAAATTTCCTACCTTAAATATATCAAAACTTAATTTGTAATTAGTAATATGCATTGCTAAGAACTTAATTTGGACAACTTTTCAGGCAATTTTGTCAGTATTTAATTTTTTTGCACCCTCAGATTCCATATTTTTAAATAGTTATATCTCGGGCAAATATTGTCCTATCCTAACAAACCATACATCAATGAAAAGATTATGTATAAATCTCAATTTAAAAAAAAATAAACTGTTTTGTGTGTGTGTGTTTATATATAATGTTTATATGTCTGTATACAAATATGTATTGTTAATTAAATTTTTACATATTTAAAAATGTTTCTTTACTCGTAAAATATATATTAATACTTTACTAACATTACGTAATATTAAGCAAATTTAAATAAATGCTTTAAATGTTCTTATTTAGGGTGTTTTCTAAGCAAAAACTAATATGCAGTTAATTGTGATTTATTTAATTATTATTTATCTATTATTAAATAAGTTTAAATTAAGTTTAATTAAATAAATAAGTAAAACCATTTAAAATTTAAATTGATTGACATATATAAAAGTTTCCATGTCAAGATGTGAATATGGCTTGTAGACTTGCGTGGAAATGCATTAATGCACTCATATATATATATATATATATATGTTTGTATACACACACACATGTGACCTTGGACCATGGGTATATTTGTAGCAATAGCCAACAATACATTGTATGGGTCAAAATTATTGATTTTTTCTTTTATGCCAAAACTTATTAGGATATTAAGTAAAGATCCATGTTCCATGAAGATATTTTGTAAGATATACATTTCCTACCGTAAATGTATCAAAACCTAATTTTTAGTTAGTAATATGCATTGCTAAGGGCTTCATTTGAACAACTTTAAAGGCAATTTTCTCACTATTTAAATTTTTTTGCACCCTCAGATTACAGATTTTCAAGTAGTGTAAATATAGTACATTGTACAGGTTTAAAACAAAGCATCAAATAAATATATGCAAAAAAGTTACCAGTGTTGTTACCACCTGAGTGTGGAGACTGGTGTAAGTCTATGTAAGGTTTTTTTTTTTTTTTTTGCAGCTGTGCTGAATTGCAGTGCATTTCAATGCCAGAATCTAGGAGGAGTTTACTTTTAATTAGGAGTTAGAGAGGATGTGAAAGTCACATTCTGGGTGAAATGTTATCTGGTTACATTGGTGGCAGAGGTTTCATTTTTAGGTTTAAAGAGAAAATTAACCTCTCCCCAATTAAAGCCCCCAATTGTTGAAGAGTGTCATGCCATTTATTCAAGCAGACTGAGCATATTGACAGTTTTGGATGTGTAAATGTCAGGATTAATATGAGGAATACAGGAATAATTAATTTCAGGTGAAAACTCACAACGGAGACCATTAAAGTACATTCAAATTCTGAGCTCTCTGTTACAGTCAAGACTCTCAGCTGACTTTATTATTTAGAAGGAAAATCATCTGGTTTTTATATATATATGTATATATATTTTAATATTATACAATTACAAAATTGATTTGACTATATTATGTTATTTTAAATACCTCACAAACGAACCTGACTAATTAATAATCTTGTCCTTTCATAGTCACAGAAAAGCCTTAAGTGGTGTTTGTGTGGAAGAACTCCAACGAGACGTCCTGGTGTAAATGCGTCTGGCTCTGTGTGCTCTACACCAGCCCTTAAGCTGTGGAAGAATGTTAGAAGTTCCTTCAAAAGCCAGTTCCTGGCTCTCAAGTGGGCCCAGCCTGTGACCTGGGATTATTGTTCAAGTTCATCGGTGTCCAGACAGGTGTGTAATGGCTTGTAATTCTGTCTGAGAGAGGAATGAGGGGATATGGTGGGGGAAGGGTTGAGACCAGACAGAGTCTTGAGCTGTTGAACAGGGGCTGAAAATGTGCTGCGGTTCAGTCTGGGCACGCTTCACACACATGTGGACTGACTTCACGCTGGGCTGCAGTTTTTTTTTTTAGTTTTTTTTTTTGGTTAATATTAATTAATTTCTTAACTAACATGAACACAATGAACAATACATTTATTACACTATTTATTAATCTTTTTATTGTTAGTTAATAAAATAGTCATTAATTGTTCATGTTAGTTCACAGTTTATTAAATATTGTTAACAAACACAACTTGTTTTAATGACGCATTAGTAAATGCTGAAATTAAAATGAACTAAGATTAATAAATGCTGCAGAAGTATTGTTCATTCTTAGGTTATGTTAACTAATATAGTTAACTAATGTTAATGTTAACTTACTGTAAAGCGTTACCATTTTTTTCAATTAAATTTGAATTTAGGTACTGTGCTACCGTTTAAAAAAAAAATGTGGGTCATTAAGTTTTCTTTTTTAACTTTGCATTAAAATGCATTAAATTGATCAAAAGTGACGACATTAATGCTGTTCTTTTGAACTTTCTTTTAAATAAAATAAAAATAAATAAAGTAACTATAATAATGTCCACAAAAATATTACTGATTTTCAACATTGATAATAATAAGAAATCAAATCAGCAAATTCAAGAAAAGTCTTGTGACACTGAAGACTGAAAATGTAACTTTGCCGTCACAGGAATAAAATAGAGACAGTTATTTTAAATTGTAATTATATTTCACAATATAACAGTTTTTACTGGATTTTTAATCAAATAAATGCAGCCTTCTGAGCATATGAAACTTTTAAAATAAATAAATAAATGTATACGGGTCAAAGACAAAAAAGGCTTTAAGCATAAAAACAACAAATGTAATAGTGCTTTAAATTGTTGTTGTTTTTCTGAAAAAGAAATATTAAAAGTTTTCTGTTTAATTTAATTGCATTTTTGTTTTTGATCCCTAAGTTACAGAAGACACCCACTAAAATGTAATTCAGTGTAACAATCTTGTAAGACATATTTACAACAAAAAACAATGTATGACATATTAAAAGACAAATTAATTTCACCCCAAATACTAATTAGTTGTAATTCTAAATTTTTAAAATTTGCTACTGTCCTATGTTTTGCCCAGTTGTCATTAAGAATTTTTTACTCATTTAAAAACAATACATTTTTGTTTTTATTTTGTCCTTTATTCTTTTATATATTTTAATATGTACAAGTCAAAATAAGCATGCTGTTTGAATTTTTACATAAATATTGTTACACTGAATGAAAATGTAACATTATTTCAACCAAATTTTGACATTTTATTCTCCAAAAAGTTATTTGAAACATTAAAACTAGACATTTTACTTACATTTAGTGTGCTTTTTATGGACTTAAAATCACTTTTGTTTTAAAATAGTTCTTATTAATAGTTCTTAATAATCTTTTTTTTTTAAATAAATTGTTATAAATACAATTATTTTGTAAATAATTTACATTAACACCAGTAACATTTATTAAGCTTTTGAACAGGGTTAATTAGATTTCATGTGGTCTTTAAGGTGTAATATTTTTAATTAATGACGCAGTTTTTTTATTTTAGTTCTGTATATGTTTAGTTCTATATTTGTGTTTTTACTTTGGAGAAAATATTTGTTTTGGATTATCCAAATTTTATTTGCTGACATATCAGACAATGAAGCAAAACTGCTCATTCGAATGAGTGTTTTTTTTTTTTATGTCCCCTCCTTTGGCAAGTTGGTGAATTGTGACGGACACTGGTGTGCTGCAAATATATAACTAAAATCAAAAGCTCCCAGGTGATTTTGAAAGGCACATTGTGGTGGCAGGTGTTTCAGGACATTGTCTGTTCATGCACAGTCTTCCCTTTATCTGGGGGTCAAGGTGCCAGGAATTCTGGGAAAGCTGCTGTATACCGTCTGCCCATTGTTCTAGTAAAAACTACAGGTAGAATGATAAATCATTGATGAATAGTTGACAGATACATTCATCGGATGCAAAACTCATTTGTGCATGCGTGAGAGAGAAAGAGAGAGAGAGAGCAATCATATACCGATATACAAGCGTTTTTTGTTTTGTGTACACATCCCTTGAAAGAGTGTCATCGTGGTAACACAAACATGTACACATTTATCCTTGGAAAAACAAAGCATGCTCCTTCTGGTGAGTTTTGACATTCCTCTTCAAGGTAATGGCCCTTATGAATATGCATAAGGGGCTCACCTTGAATTATAGGAATGTCTTTTAGCTTTAGTGAGCATGTCAGAAGAGAGAATGAAATGACTGTTGATGTTGATTTTTGTTTTTCTGGCATCGTGTGATTGAAGGGCAAACATACTCTTACCTCGATGATCGCACAGTTCGAATATCCCCGTCTGCTGCCTGATTTTCACACAACCTTTTTTCCTCAGTTCATTAAAAGAGGGCACAAAAAAAATCAAGACATATGCAAAAGTTAGAAGACGCACTCACATTTGCGTGTCCATGCATGTTATAAATGTTTTTACAATAATAATACTAATAAAACAGGCATGGAATGTTCTGTGTCTGCTCTCATTGTACTCGTAAATGACTCTCTGAGAAATCAAATAGGTGCATTTTCTTTTCTTTTTTTTCTCTAACAGGAATTAGTCCATGCCGTGTGCAAGCCTTTTTAAACCAATTGGGCAGCAAATGAGGTAGCTGGGGTTAATAGCCATCATTTTGTCACTGTTTATTTAGAAGCACAGCAAGCCCTTGATCAGAGCTCCTTGACAATGTTTGGGAACTGAAGTGTTCTCACAACTGACTACGCCTGCAGTTATTGGCTGCAGTCGTGTATGCTACAAAGATGTTTTTCCCTCCTATTGTTTTGAATGTGATTAATTCTGGAAACTGTTTTTGAAAGCAGTCCCTTCAGCAAGGCTGCATTTATTTGATCAAATTATTCCTGTGATGGTTAAGCTGAAATTTCAGCTGCCATTACTCCAGACTTTAGTGTCACATGATCTTCAGAAATCATTCTAATATGCTGATTTGGCACTTAAGAAACATTTAAGAAACCCTTTTCTTTAATGCGGAAGTAAGCCTATGGATGAGACTTCCGCTTCTTTTGCTGCTGTAGGGAAATAATGAGAAGAATAACAACATGCAGTAAACGGTAAAACTGTTTGCAATACAAACCAGTGTGCTCATCCGTAATATATACAGTCAAGCCCGAAATTATTCATACCTTTGGCAAATTCTGACTTAAAGTTACTTTTATTCAACCATCAAGTTTTTTTTGGACCGGAAATGACACAGGCTTCTCCCAAAGGATAATAAGACGATGTACAAGAGGCATCATTGTGGGAAAAAAAAAAACATTTCTCAGCTTTTATTTACATTTAAAAAAAAAAAAAAAGTGGCATGTCCAAAATTATTCATACCCTTTGCAAACTGTCACAGTCTATGGGAAAATCCAAAGTTCTATACCATTCTAAATAGTCCAAGCTGTTCTAAAGCATCCTAGTTACCCTGATTCATTGGGAACAGCTGTTTTAATCAACTCAACAGGTGAAAAACAGAAGCTCTCTGCTGTTGGTTTGTGGACAGTCATGGCTAAGACAATGTACAATTTTAATTTATCATTTTTAATTTAGTCTTAGTCTTGTGTCAAATGTCTTTTTAGTTATCATATTTAGTCAACCTTGTCCTGTTTTGTTTAGTCAAGTTTTAGTCGACTAAACGTCTGAGCATTTTAGTCTAGTTTTAGTCACTGAAAACTTAAGTCACATTTTCGTCATGCAGTATAATGGTTAAAACAATTTTTATTTTTTTTTGCTCAAAATTATAATCACAATGAGAAATTTCTTTTTACATTTCAGTTAGGAGGCCTATTGCACTTTTATCAATAAGAACTTTCATATTAAAGAGCAAGTGTGTGCTCATGGTTGCCAGATTGAAAAAATTAAGCAAACACCGGGCAAGAAATGTGTCTTTTTAACAGCAGAGCTCTGATTTGGGGATTTGAACTCTTGATATCTGGCAGCTAGGGATGTAGCGATAATTTCAATATTGTGGTATTGTGAAAGCAAAACTGTCTCAATATTTGTGATCATATCGTGGTCACATGACGATATAAAAATGAAATAGGTCTTTTGGGCAAAAAGTGTCATTTTTAAAAAAAATATTATAACAAAAAAGGTCTTTAAATTTATGTTTTGGGCCATTATACTTTGGCACAGTATCTGTCAAACTAACTAAAACCGAAAGTGCAATATGGCATTATACTTCACTACATCAAGTCTGTTTTCGCTGTGCAATTCAAGGTGAAGCGCGCACTTCGTTTAGGCGATCAGCTTGTGATCCGATGTTTTCCGCGCCTCAGAACGGCTCAGTTCACATGTTTAGTGCATGTTTTGGGAGTGCAACGGCCAACAGTTATGCTCTATTTTAGCAGCAGATGATTACAGCATTTCACTACATTTGTAGTGAGACGCATTTTATAAGCCTGTTTTTTTTTTTTTTTTTTTTTTTTTACTGAAGTTGGTGTTTTACTTCAAAATAAAAGCTCTATTGCCGTTTTCATCAAATTAAAAGCTTAAAAGTGCAGTATGAATTGCTGACAGCTAGCGGTTTAAATGGGTAACGTTACTGCAGTCTGAATTCAAAATATCTCTTTCAATTGTAGAAATTAGGAAAGAAGTATTATGATATCCCTGCTGTAGTGTAAAGCAAAAATAATATATCTATGAAATTAATTTTCATTTATTTTACTGTGTAATTATTTTACAGTATATGGCTATTAATGTCATAGCATAACAATAATATAAAATTGTTATTATTATTATTATTATTATTATTATTATTATTATTTTCTAATTTGTTTGGCTTCTAAAGACTGCGACAGTATATCACAAATAAAAAGAGAGTTGAGTCCCCTTTAAAGTTCAGGTACAAGTCAATTCACTGACTTCTTTCTTAGTTATGAACATGGGTTGGAGCTCTTAATTTTAACTCTCAAAGTGCATTAGATAGAATAATTTAACTTTAAAATGTAAAAAAAAATTCCAATAATATTTTTTTTAATATTGCAGTAAATATAATATCGTGGACTTCATATCGTGATATTATCGTATTTTGACACGTTGATATTGTTACATCTCTACTGGCAACCACAGTTTCTGTCAAAATATATATTTTTAAGTTTTTAGTTTTCAAAATACTCTTTTATCGTCAACAGTATTGCATGTTGATATAGTCACAGTTACCGTTTATTGACCTTTTTGTCATCTTGTTTTAGTCACTGGAAAAAAGCTTGTTGAGGAACATTTTAACAAAATTAATACTACAGCAAATGCATAAATGTACATTTAATTTTATATATCACAGAGATTTAAATAAACCACTGGTGGCGCCAAACGGTATTGCAGTCTGTCTTAGATCAGCCTATTTTTTATCACTTCTTGGGCCTCATTTATAAAACTTTCTTATGCACTGATTTGATCTTAGAGTGTTCGTACGATCAAATCCACGTCAAAGTACAGATTTATAAAAACCGTCTTTGACGTGGAAAAGTACTTATCTCCACGTCAGATTCCAGCTTGGCGTACGACCGTTTCCTTGTGGTAATGCCTGGTATTGCAGATAGTTCAGCCTCACTATAATTTGATTTCTTGCGCTCCTTTTTACTTGCCATTGTCACAGAGTTTTTGCTTTAGGAATGAGCTCATTTTATATGTTAATTAATTAAGCAGGGACGTTTCGACGGCGGAACATTCAGCTGCACACAATTCCACGATCATTTGTGATTTATAACCGAATGACTGGCGTACGCATGGATTTCGTGGTACGTTCGTTTTCTCTGAATCGCTCTTACGATCAAATCAGAAAAGTTCTTAGATAAAATCAAGGATGGTTTCTACGCAAGCCTTTATAAATGAGGCCCCTTGTCTTCCCTGTGAATAAAACCCACATCCCTGGCATTCTCTACCAATTCAGCTACTCAAAAAAATAGCAAATGAGGGTTGGCCAATTTGTTCAAACAGTGACAAACAGGGGAGGGTTTGAAACTTGTTTGACAACAGAAGTTATTTTTGTAATTCTGATTGGTGCCGCTAGTGGTGCAGAAATAGCACGCTTGGTCTTTAACGGCATTAACCACATTTAATTAATCTCCAAAGTTAAGCAACTGGTCCTTGTAAAGGATCCTCTGTTCGTCAAGAATCCGGTGATGAGGATGAAGGGAAAAAGTGAACAGAAGAGGTTTCCAGAAGAAGTGGCAGCATGTGTGAGAGGGATGTCTGAAGACAGATAATGAATGAGAGTGGAGATTCTTCCTGTCCTCTCGTTTGGGTTTAGGCGGTGTGGAAATTCATTAGGAATGCAGTCACACTCTCAAGTGAATGACCATATCAGCTTACCAAATGCAAATACCACAAAATCTGCAGAGAAGGGAAAGGATTATGTGGTTGGTCTATTAACCTCCCAAAGAGATAACTGACATCTTATCTCCCCAAAATGGCAGGAAGAGCTTGACTACCATCAACCTGAGTTTGACACACACTTTTCACAATAATTAATAGGATCAGATGAAATTTTAAATAGGCCTCTGGGTTTCTATTATGGGTCCCTAGGGCTGAGAGAAACGCATGAAGTGTTTGCTGTTGTAGAGGGATGGAGTGCTCTTTCGCTTGCTCTCTCTCTCTCTCTCTCTCTCTCTCTGTCCTCCTCGCTGAGGAATATCTGTGTCAGAACCACCAATCGGACAAAAAAGTTGAATGCCTTTTCACACACTCTCTATTGTGCGGACTTATGTGAGGGCAAGGTCAAAGGGGTTATGATGTCATAGTAACCCGGAGGACATTTCAGTTGTCATAGTAATGGCCAACTGACACCAATCGATGAGAGCAGGGCTGAGTAGCTTGGGCCTCAGGGCCAGAAATAGAGATGGACAATGCTGAAACACTATCTTGGAATTGTCTTCATGCACTTGCATTTCCAGCTATTCATATGGACATTTCAACAGTTTTCATTCTGTGGGCAGACTCCTGTCATTTTCGTTAAAAGTGTGATGTAATAAACAAAAGAAATTAAAAGTTCTATAAAACTGATCTTGTCAAGAAGACAAAAATCTGGAATCTGAGGTTGCACAAATGTCTAAATATTGAGAAAATCGCCTTTAAAGTTGTCCAAATGAAGTTCTTAGCAATGCATATTGTATTTACAGTAGGAAATTTACAGAATATCTTCATGGAACATGATCTTTAATTAAAATCCTAATGAAGTCAGTCATTTTGACCCATACAGCGTATTTTTGGCTATTGCTATTATTATTATTTATTTTTTGCTTTAACATTTCATTTCTATCATAAAATGGTTGTTAAATATCAAAGCTTGAGTCTTATATCTTTTGAATTATACATGGTTTGTCTTTTGATAAACATGGTTTATTAATTAACAACTATTAATGGTTAACAAATATTATTAATAATTATTATGAATGATAACCTAATATAATTAGTTGTTCATTATTATTATTCTCCATTAATTGTTTTAATTTTATTATACATAATATTATTTTTTTATAATATAAATACATTTTTTAGTAAACATATTTTGCATTTTATATTTAGTGATTATATTTTATATTGTTTTAATAATAAAGGACTATGATTAGTAGTTACTATATTTAGTAATTATTTTTAGTATAATGTAATATTAATTATATTCAAATATTATATTTGACATTTTATCATTATTCTTCTCCAGGAACCATTATCTTAATTTTTATTAATAAAAAAGAATATTCATTAATTATTATTAATAATATAAACACATTATTGACAATTATGAATTCTTTGTTTTTATTTTTAATACTTGTATTTAAAACAATACAATATTAGTTATATTTAATAATTATATTTTATAGTATATTTAATAATTATCATAATATAATTATCATTCTTCTCCATTTAATCATTATTTTAGTTTTTATTAGTAGTAAATAATATTAATTATTATTATTATAAATTCATTGAGTATTATTAGTAGTTTTTGTAATTCATTGTAATAATTATTGACTATAATAAATAGTACTATATGTAGTAATTATATTTAATATAATGTTTATTATTTTTAATTATTATATTTTATAGTATATTTAAAAATTAATTAAAATAATTATTCTCCATTAATTATTTTATTTTTATTAATAATAAATATTAATTAATTATTATTAACAATATAACTATTATAAATAGTTTTTATATTTAATAATTATATTTAATATAATATAATATTAATTATATATTGTAATTTATTATATATATATATATATATATATATATATATATATATATATATATTAGTGGTGGGCCGTTATCGGCGTTAACGTGCTGCGTTAACGTGAGACTCTTATCGCGCGATAAAAAAAATATCGCCGTTAATCTATTCTCAAATTTGGGTTGGGAGCTGGGTCTAAACTACGCAAGCTATGATGACTTTCACCTTGATAGTTTAACGCGGATGTATACCAAAGAACACTATAGAATAT
>NC_133381.1:14051058-14058558 GCF_049309525.1 Garra rufa
AGAGAGCCCCTAATTACATTAGTTTAAATGAAGGCTGCCGACCGCTTGAGGTGTGCGGCGGTGACAGAGAGCCACAGACAATGTGCGTTAATGTCGTGACACTGTGTCCCGACAGGTTAACGGCACCCATCTGTGGCCGGCGCAGACATATCTAATTTGTCGGCCGAGTTGAAATTTTTTCGTCGCTTTACACCCATTTAGCGGCAGTTGCTGTCAGCCCTCTAGAGAGGAAATTCAGAACTTTTCACAGGCTTGTGGTCCTGAAGTGCAGCTTAAAAGCCTGTAATTAAGGACTGCTGTGTGCAAATGACAAACCCCAGTTATGACATGCAGGCAGAACAAGAAAGGGTCTTTATGACACTCGGGAGACAGGTACTGGTCGAGGTTTTGCAGGGTTGGCCTTAAATGAGTGGCGTTATTATCTCCGGTGATTCCTCCGGAAAGTACAAACACCGTCTTCCAGGCCTGTGTGGGTATAATTTGAAGATGCAATGTCTTGTGTACCAGAAGTCTGCTTTTCAGGATACGTCGATGATTGTCAGTTAAAGGCTAATATGAAGTTTAATGAACTCCGAAGAGAAATTTAGATGAGGGAACTTCTGTTTTGGACCTTATTTGCATCGAATTACGCATAATGTGTTTGGAACTGTTCCTTGGAATATGGTTTGTCAAATCCAGTCTAGGTTGAAATATATTGTGTTGGTTTTCCATGATCCTTTTTACATAAACAGCCACTGCAGAACACTGAGGTTTGTTTACACCACACAAGTATGGAGGATTAACCAGCTAAAAGTTCAGATGATACTGACCTAATGCATTTTTTCAGTAGTTTGATACCATGTCATTATTTTGGTAACACTTTAAAATAAGGTTCATTATTTAGCATTAGTTAACTACTGTACAACTAAGAATGAACAATACTTCAACAGCATTTATTAATCTTAGTTAATGATAATTTCAGCATTTACTAATGCATTACTAAAATCAAAAGTTGTGTTTGTTAATGTTAGACTGTATTTTATTAACTAACATTAACAAAGATTAAGACAGTGTAATGTGTTGTTCATTGTTCGTTCATGTTAACACATTAACTAATGTTAACAAATGACACCTTCTTGTAAAGTATTTACCATTCTTTTTTAAAGAAATACATGTTTTTATGTAACAAGGATGCCTTAAAATGATCAAAAGTGACAGTAGAGACATTGTTACAAAACACTATTTCAAATCCATGCTGTTCTTTCTATACATAAATGCTGCGCAAAAATGTATCACTGTTTCCACAAAAATATTAAGCAGCATTTAAACATTTTTAATAAGAAGACATTTTTCTTAAGCACCTCATCAGCATATTAGAATGATTTCTGAAAAGTCATATGACACTGAAGACTGGCTGCTGAAAATTTGGCTTTGCCATCACAGGAATAAATTACATTTTCAAATATATTGAAAATAGAAAACAGTTATTTTAAATTGTAAAAATATCACAGCTTGGGCCAGAGCCGTTGAGCTCGGTAAAGCCACATTTGACAGTTTATGACAGCCACAACCTCATCCATATGATTATAAAATATAGCATTCTGTGTAAAATTTAAATTGTTCCAATAGGTTTTGTGGTCTGCGCTGTCTTGTGCTACTGCTGTTTGTGTAACACAGTCAAAACCACACTTCTTTCGCCCCAATGGAAAGCATATTTACACTGTCTGGATTGTTCCCCATCTCCTATATAGTGCACCATGTGCTATTCACCATATAGAAAATACTAATTCTGTGAACAAGTAACTGATTTCAGCTGCAGCTTCAGCATCTATTAGGTCTTCACGGGGTCCACTTGGATCTTAAAACCCGAGGTCCGACCCGAGAACCGAGAGGGTTCGGGTCGAAAACTTCTACGAGCTCAGTTCAATTAAATTCAAGTTTATTTGTATAGCGCTTTTCACGATACAAATCATTGCAAAGCAGCTTTACAGAAAATTAAAGTTTTTTTTTTTTTTTTTTTTCTCCAGTCCCTCAGATACAGGTCGGGTTCAGTATTATTTATTTATTTTATTTATCCTTTATTTTACCAGGAAAGTCCCATTGAGATACAAAATCTCTTCTTCAAGGGAGTCCTGGCCAAGTATGGCAGCACAAAAAGTTTCACAATAAAACAATTTCAACAACATAAACACAAACAAAATCATGTGCCCTATATCCAGATAATTACAAATATGTAATTTACTTATAGCAAGTACATGTTTCCTTCAGAGTAGACCATAAAAGGTTTTTCAAGATATTTACAGAAGGTAGTGTTTCCAGCATAGTAATAGTCTGCAGCTCGTTCCATAACGAAGGAGCAAAAAAAGAGAAAGCAGTTTTGCCTAACTCAGAATGTACTCGTGGAACATTTAAAAGAAGTTTAGCAGAGGATCTAGTACTGTAATTACAAGTGTAAAAAGATAAAAGACTGCAAATATAAGTAGGTAATTTTCCCAACAATGCCTTAACAATAAACAGCAACATGTGCACTTTCCTTCTTTGAAACAAAGAGGACCATCCCACCAATTGATATACATAATCCAACTTTTTAAGTGAAGATAAACTTGCATGCATATAGATCACATCGCCATAATCTAATACTGAAAGGAAACAACTCTGTATAATTCTTTTTCTTGCTTTAAAAGGAAAACATTTCTTTAAATGAAAAAGAAAACCCAACTTTAATCTAAGCTTTTTAAAATTTTTTCGATATGTATCTGAAATCCTAATTTGTCATCCAACCATATACCCAAGTATTTATAACAATTTACTCTTTCAATAGTTTCTCCTAATAAAGTTAAAATGGGACGAACTGTTTCAGTGCGACGAGTGAAAAGTATGTATTTTGTTTTCTTTGAGTTTAAAACCAGTTTTAAGTTGGATAATGATAATTGCAATAACTGAAAAGATTCTTGCAAATCTTTTTTTATATTATAATCTTTTTATATTATATTATATTATAATTTTATATTATTTTATGTTAATATTTATTTTATATTATATTATTAGCAGCCTTGGGTCTCAGGTAATTGAAATAAATGTGCTTTTTCTGAATGGACCTAATAAGAATCGAATTCTTTTAAACTAAATCCGGATTTAGAAAAACCTAAATGTCGTCTGGTCGGGTTTTTCTTTAAAAAAAAAAAAAAAAAAAAAAAAAACAATTATGCACGTAGGGTTCAGCATCTATTTTTAGTGTTGAGGGGGGCGGGGCGCTTCGGACTCTAGAGAGCATTTGATTGGACAGAAAGTTTGATGAGAAGTTGAAGTGCATCATGTAATACTATACGTTTTGAATGCTTATATCTTGTAAATGTGAATTTTGTCTATTTTGAATTTTAGAGCACACTAGCTTATAGATAACGTTAAGACATATTTATGCTGAAAGCCAAAAAAAAACTTCTATTTTAATTTCAAGGGGACTTTAAATGGTAGTGTGTATTTGCAGAATAATTTGAGTAATGATTCATTCGTGTTCAGAAAAGTCCCTGTGGCAAATGAGAGGAGTTTTCAGGACACCTGTCTGTATTTTTCAAAGTTTCATTTGGTCCCCACTTGGGGAAGAAGAAATTACACCATTTACCTTTAAATTATGAATTGTTTGTTGCTAGCTTCTCCAACTCTGCATCACACCAGTACTCTTCTAGATATTTAAATACCCCAGACTAATTATTGTGATCTGAACCTTTAAAGTTAGCCTTTTTATTCCATTAATATTAAAACAGACAACGTAGGACAAACAGTCTGCAGCTCTCCTCACACCTCATAGCTTACGCCTGTGACCACAAGAAGAAACTTGTTAGCAGAACATTTCTTTTGGCCAAGTGCCAAGGACTCAAGGGAAGAGAAGATTGTAGCTTGAGTAAAGACGTAGAGGGAAAAAACACTGCGAGACACTAGGGCTAATCCACTTATTAAAAGCATCAACTGCTAGCATGCAACCCAGAGTCTGATATTAATACCTAATCAGGAGTTAATTAAAGGAGAGTTAGTTAACGAATAATCATCTGAGATCAGACTGTGATATAGTGAAGAATAAGGGCATTCTTAGGGGACTATGACAGATCTTGTGCCTCCATTGGGTCCATGGTTGAAGGTCGTACTGAGAGCGAGAGATACCGATAGAGCCGCTTGCAAAGATGAAGCTAGGGAAGTTTTGATGCTTGGGAATGCATTCAGTATCTCCATGTGAAAACGACTTTGAAAACCTGGCAAACAAGTCTTGGCAATTTGAAAAGTGAACCTTGCTTTAAGGCAAACGCAAATTTGAACACAAATTTTTGTTAACTGTGAAGGGGATTATCGGTTCAGATAATCAGAAGAGAGTATCAGCTAAGGTGAATGCTTATAAAACGACATGAGTTTGTTTCCACAGTTGTTTCCACTTTTGTCTCAGATTACGCAATTCAAGAGCTGTTTATAAAGTAGTTTTCATTTTTTTTATATTTTTATAGGCAGCAGGCTTCCAGATTTGTTCTAAAAACTGGAAATAAAAAATTTCTAAATATTTATTTATCCATCCTTCATTCATTCTAGTTTTTAGGATAAGCTTTTATTCTGGTAGATTTTGTACATGGGGTTTAAATGTTTTGGAATGATTGTTTGGAATGAGGCTGCTACTGCAGCGACTGAACTTACAATAATATTTAATCCAATCTCTGTGGAGTGTTTCCAGTAAAGTTTAAGCATGTGTGAGACTTCCCTCCTTCACGCTGGTGGAACTGAGAAGGATGGCTAACAGCCGGCCCTTTCCTCCCCCTTGTGGTCTAACACTCTTTTCTGACAGCTCGTGTGTCCAGTCCCTATCCAAGGTTCTAGTATGAATGTAAGGCAGTGAAAAATAGTGGTAATGTGCTTCTGCTTCTTAATAGTATTTTAAAATTGATGCATTAATGGACATTTTTGTTGCATGATTTAACTTGTCTATAAGGTAAACTCATAAATGAGGGTGAATAATGCAATAACATAATATAAAAGGCAACAAATTAGTTAAATATAAAAGAGGATGAGTAAAATGAAACCTAGAGGGCCACAGTTTTATATGGGGCATCCGGGGCTAGTTGTCACACATTTAGTGATGTTTTCTTAAGGAAGGTGAGTTTATTTTAAAACAGTTGCTGCATATAGAGGGAAACTTTTCCACTGTTACTGCCCAGTAATAAAAGGTTTTTTTTAAATACATGTTAATCAAATAGTGGGGCATGTTGTCACAATGGAAAACTGCCATTAAACAGACTATTACAATCTTTTTAACTACACAGTTTTGGGACTTAAAATGTATATGTGACCCTGGACCACAAAACCAGTCTTAAGTAGCAAGGGTATATTAGTAGCAATAGCTAAAAATACATTGTATCGGTCAAAATTATCGATTTTTCTTTTATGCCAAAAATCATCAGGATATTACGTAAAGATCATGTTCCATGAAGGTTTTTTGTAAATTTCCTACCATAAATATATTAAAACGTACTTTTTGATTAGTAATATGCATTGCTAAGAACTTAATTTTGACAAAGTTAAAGGCGATTTTCTCAGTATTTAGATTTAAAGGATAAATATTGCCAAAATGCAACCTGGGCTTTTTTTTTTTTTTACTGTAAACGAGACAAACTTATATCTAAAAGCATAATTACGACAAACGAGCCGTTTTTGAGATTGACCGTGATTTCGTTTTGTGGTCAATGGCCGGTGAATGGGAGTACTAGGGGCATAACTTTGAGCGCATCAAAATCGATATTTTTACAACACTAAGAAGGCTTGACATACCGTGAAACTTTCCTTGAAGTATCGCCTGGGTCTCTACACATGAACTTGAGCATTGAGAACATTGTGTACACAGAGTTTACTAAAAAGAAAGGTTTTGAACAACTCACTTTCACTGTTTGGGTTTCCGCTCGCAGCCATCTTGCCAGTCAAGAGGTGTCGATCTCCGAATGCGAATGAATGGGCTCCATAGGACGAAATATTAGGCTTATATGAGGCTCTTTTTACAACTAGAAGGTTAATATTGTTTTTCACTTGCGACAAAACGATGAATTAGCTGTGCATTTATATGGAAATATGCTTTAGGAGCTGTCCATCTTTACTCTCCTCGAGCGGAAACCCAAACAGTGAAAGTGAGTTGTTCAAAAACTTTCTTTTTAGTAAACTCTGTGTACACAAACAATGTTCTCAATGCTCGAGTTCACGTGTAGAGACCCAGGCGATACTTCGAGCAAAGTTTCATGGTGTGTCGAGCCTTCTTAGTGTTGTAAAAATATAGATTTTGATGTGCTCAAAGTTATGCCCCTAGTACTCCCATTCACCGGCCATTGACCACAAAACGAAACCACGGTCAATCTCAAAAACGTCTCGTTTGTCGTAATTATGCTTTTAGATATAAGTTTGTCTCGTTTACAGTAAAAAAAAAAAAAAACAGCCCAGGTTGCATTTTGGCAATAGTTATCCTTTAAAAAAGATATTTGACAACTATTTGTATTTTCAAATAGTTGTATCTCAGCCAAATATTGTCCTATCCTAACAAACCATACATCAATGGAAATCTTATTTATTCATCTGTTAAATCTCAAATTGATTGGTTTTGTGGTCCAGGGTCACATATTGTTTCACTTGACCTGAAATCTACCTTTATTAGATCTATTGGTGATCCTCTTCTGTATGTTTATGTAATAATATATTATATTTGAATGACAATTTGTATTGTAGCTTTCACAAAATTATTCTAATTTGGAGGTCTTGAACTAGTTGTTTAAAAGCAGCATATACAACTAGAGGAAATTGGGACTTAAAGGGATAAATTAACTAAAAATGGAAGTTCTGTCATGAATTAGTTGGCCTTGTGTTGTTCCAAAACTGTATTTTCTGACTTCCTTACTTCTATGAAACAAAGATGCCTTTTAGATAAGCGTCTCTTTTTTTCATGAAGTTGAAATCATTGACCACCAATACTCTTCTGTTTTGTTTAAATAAATGATAACTGAATTTTCACTGAATTTTCAACTAGCCCCAGAGTTTTTATATATTATATATCCATTCAAAAAGGACAAGGATGAACTAAGAGAGAGGGACAGAGAGATTGGGCTTCATTACAGGCAAGAGGCTAGATGCATGGGTCAGCAAACCTCAGCTGTGGAGAAATGAGAGGATTTAAGCTGGAAAGTAAACAGATGTAAATTTTAAGATGGCAGCGGTTGGCAGCCATCCAGAGGGGCATTTACCCTCCCTTCAGCGGCCCCTTTTGCCTTTTCCCACCTTCTAAAGGTTGAGATTAATTTGCCAGTTATGCCTCACCCGCATTTCCTCAAACTCCCGCGCATTTTGTGCATTTTTACTAATTTTATGTTATAACTGCGTTTACATTTGTCGTTGTAAAATTTACCATTAACTTTAAAGCGTATCAATTAGCACCACCCTCATAGGGTTTTCTGGTCAAATGTGGGAATGATGAAAAAACAAAAACAAACGGCAACTGAAATTTTTCAC
>NC_133381.1:14061058-14103042 GCF_049309525.1 Garra rufa
TATCTATCTATCTATCTATCTATCTATCTATCTATCTATCTGTCTGTCTGTCTGTCTGTCTGTCTGTCTGTCTGTCTGTCTGTCTGTCTGTCTTTGTTCTGTCATTTTATCTATCTATCTATCTATCTATCTATCTATCTATCTATCTATCTATCTATCTATCTATCTATCTATCTATCTATCTATCTATCTATCTATCTATCTATCTATCTATCTATCTATCTATCTATCTATCTATCTATCTATCTATCTATCTATCTATCTATCTATCTATCTACCTACCTACCTACCTACCTACCTACAATTGTGTTATCTATCTATCTATCTATCTATCTGTCTATCATCGATCGGTCTATCGCCTGTCTGTCCATCTTTCTAGAATTTTAACGTTCTATCTGTCGTTCTATCTATCTCTCGTAAAAGTAAAAGTCTCTGTTCTCTTTACAGAGATCTTTGTTTTTTCTTTTCCTACGGACATTGTTAACGTATGCGACTTGTCTAATAGCAGAAGCAACTGCAGTCTTGTTAGACCTCTAACTAGCATACGTGGAAGTGAAGTGAAGTGAAGATGTGTGATTGGATTCAGAGAGGAGCCGGATAACATGTTTTTGAAGCTTCTCAGATACCATATGTGTGTGAGTGTGCAGAGGCAGAGAGGAATAGAGTCACTCATCCACACAGATGTCTGGAATCTCCAGATGTCGAATGACACTCAAATGCTGTAATCACACATTGCTGTGCTTGAACCCCTCAATACTGAAAATAAGACCTGTCAGAAAACAGAGCGTGTACAATAAAAAACAAAATGACTGAAACACAGTAACTGGCTTCTCGCTGTTGGTAAACACAAATTTGGCTTTAATGGTGTATAGCCTGAAACCCACAATTGCCTTAATTTAGAAGATAGAAATGTACACTTCTAAACATGGAGTTTAGAAATATAATGCAGTTAAAGGGTTAATTCACCCCTAAAGGTCAATTATTTCATTGTTTAATCTACCTCATGTCTTATAGGTTTCCAAAGACTTCCAAAGAGTTTTCATTTTTGAATGAACTGTCTTAAGAATGTAACATTGAGCATTTAAAATGCAGAACATATTCTTTCTTTTCCTTCCAATTTTTCTGTCCATACTTGCATTCATTTATACTGACTATTCTACCAATTGTGTTAATGTGCCGGTTGTCAATTTTAGTAGAGAATTATTTAAACATGACAGTGCAAATGTTTCAGAAAGTTAAATTTTTCCTAATAGCAACTCATATAGCAGAAAGAAATATTCCAAACCCTCCCATCTCCAAATAAAAGAGAAGGAACATAAATAATTCATTTTACTGAATGGCAGGTTAAGTGAGGCTGCGATAATGTCCTGACAGTAATGATAACTTTAATTTCCTTTTTCTGATGCTGATATTTGTGTCAAGAAATTAAATTCCATAAGCTCCCAGGGCCTGGAAATCATTAGAGCATTTCAACCAGAGACGTTCCACGCTTTAAATATGTGGATGAATTCCCAAAGATAGAAGGGATCCAATACCTGAATAATACAGAGAAAATTGATAAGCACTTATTTAATATTTGACCAGTTCAGTGTGGGGATACGTTTATTTTATTATGTAATAAATCCATCAATATGTCAGCAGTGTTTAAATAGTTTTTTGAGGAAAATACATTTTTACAAATAAATAAATTAATTACATATTAAAACAGGCGTATTAAATAGTAATAAACTTTTTTAAATTATAAAAGTGTTGCACAATATTGTTGATGTACTGTATTTTTTGTACAGAAATCCATAACCAGCATTGTGAGAACCCATTTGAAATTCGAGAGACGAATGAACCTTCCAGAATGGCCTACAAATTGACGTCACGACTGAACAGATCTGTGAAGCTGGTGAGCATTGTAGTCTTTTTACGGCATTAATTAATCAATGAACAAATCAGATACTTGCCTATTCTCCTTTCCTCTGAGTTTTTGACTTCTTTCATGCTATAACATGAGTGTCAGCACATGAAGGATTTTGTGTGAGCTGGCCCAAACGAAAGATCTGCAGGTCTCAAATAAATGAGTGGAAAGACTGCGGCTCTGAAATATGGAATCAGGGATGGCTTTCAAACAATAAAGAGAATAAATAAAGGGACCTTTCACCCAAAGGAAAATGTCCCGCTTAATATTCATTAACGCTGAGCAGTAGGGAGTCAGCAAGAAATGTTCTCTGACATTGATACAGCCGTGAAATATTCAAGAGATGATGTTCTCCAGTCTCGGGGGGCATGTGAGAGACAGTTTGTCTTTTGTATCTGAAGTTTTATGAAGAATGTTCCTCCTTCCTCTTGATCATTGGAAAGGCCATGGGAAAGACCTGCCCGTGATTTGCCCTCTGCCATTAGACGTGTTCGGTGCCACGCTTCTCGACTGACGAGAACCGCTGCTTTATATATACACTGTGGTTTGAACGATATTGTACGTATTCAGATCTCAGCGCATCAGATAGTATCACCTCCACATTATACATGCAAATTAAAATGAGTCTCATGAGATGTCCATTTTTCTATTCTAAAGGCCAATTAAGTGAGACACTGTTCCCCGGTCAAAATGCGCAGCCAATCTCGGTTCAGGGTAGTTCATAATGGAGCCTTTTCTGGTGTTAAAGACTGTTCTACTCAGCAGAAAGAAAGATTTTTTTTGTTGCTAGCTCTGTCATGCAAACAAGATGGACATCCTGTCATTTAGACAGACTGATTACTGACTATTTTTACTGATGGGGAAAAAAAACATGCAAAGCTACGTATCAGATTTTTTAGATCTATTAATTATACCAATTCTTTAACTAAGCCATCTGTAAATGACCATTAACAGAGGTCAGAGATGCTGAAGACAAATGCAAAGAAAATACTGTAGCAGGCAGAGCAAGATGCTGTTAATAATGCGGTAAATATTGGAAGAAAATCCTAAATACTACTATATTAATCTCTGAGGGGAACTGATTGTCTTCAGAAATGTTTAAATGGTGTTTTCTTTTCAACCTGATCTCATAATGAAAACGTACCTGTGGGAACTTTTTCAAAATATATACCGCCATGTAGGTTTTGTGACATACTCGATGTGAAATGTCCACTTAGTGGCGCTAAAAGAGTGTTACTTTTTTTTATTTCCCCCAGGAACAGATGAACGTACAAATGTACGTTTTATGTGACATTGGTTTTACACGTGTCACTGCAGGTCAGACTTGAAATGTCCGTTAAGTGGTGCTATAACTCTAATGCTTTGTGACATTTTAAAATAACGTACCATCTGCACTATACCTAAACCTACCTGAATGTCTAAACAAAAGTGATTGTGATGTAAAAAAAAAAAACAATCACAAGCATGCCTATTTAGTTTGTTTTATATTCTGTCATCTTTTAGCTCTTTTATTGCAAGTCATGTTTTTCACAGGTTGGTACCCAGAGATTCTGCAAGGTTCCCGCTGAGCTACCGAGCCGGCTCGTTATATCGGAAAGTGAAACATATAGAGCTGTAATCATAACGGTGTAAGAAAACTATTACAAGTGCTTGCTGTTTGCAGTGAAATATACTTGTTGGTATGTATTTTGCATCTTGCGAAAAAGTTCCCACATGTACGTTTTTGTCATGAGATCAGCTAGTTTATTTTCAACTTACCTCCATATAATGCATATTAATGTTGTATTTAAAAGCACAGCACTGCTTTGTTTACAGTGGTAACCGAGGAGATACTGTATAGCTGCTGGTCCATAAGCGCCACCTGCTGTCAGAGAGTGAATTTGCATTCTTATAGTCCGTTTGCCGTTTTTGTTTCATGCTGATGTTTTACGTAGCATAATTTCAGAAAAGCTAAAGTCAGACCATTCTGTTTTTGCTTTAAATTTTTTAATTATACAGTCTAATCAAAAACTGCTCAACACACGTTCAATATGTGACTGTGGCACATTTTTATTATGTCTGTACAGGCGCGTATTGCTGCATTTTAATACGCTGGTTGAGGTACGTATTGCAGCTGTTCAGAATTCAAATATCCAGGGAGTGCCACTAAAGGTTAATGCTCTGTTATGTTGGAAATATCCTCTACTAAACACTAAACCTCCTGGATAGTGTTAACAAATGCTAAAGTGATATACGCATTTGTTGCTATTTTAACTTCTTTTTGCGGATATGCAAGTTTGTACCAGAGCTCTTCATTACTCAAGTGCAATAATCAAAACTTTATCAATCAAAACTCTGTACTGTAAATCATACTTTGTGTAAAAAGGAATAAAAGAGTCAGAGTTTGTCAGTTTTACCGCCTCTAGTGTTAATTTAAACTGCAGTGATTCATAAATATAGGTACATTTTTTCAGTTTTACAGAAATGTATATAGAGGCACATATTTCCAATGAGCCCATGTTGCGCTAACAACCATAATAAAAGCAAACAAACAAAAAATCCCTGATACAGGTTTTTAGTCAAACCACCCAACTGCTGTTTTTTAGTATGAGAACACTATTGCTTTTTTAGATAACATTTTTAGTAATCCATTCAGAAGCATGACTTGCTCACAAAAAGCAGACGCTGTCTACTGTATGCATTATTCACTTCTATTTTCCATCAGATAACCTTTTAAAAATCATCAAATAACCTTTCATTTTGTTTTTGATTCTTTTGTGAATGTAGGAGTATTTCATCATTAATTAAACAGAGGAAATGACTGTTGAACATCAGGAAACTCACAATGTCACCTCCTCTGACCATGATGCGCATGGTGGCTGAATGTGCCTTTGGCCACAAAACCACAAATGATAAGCTTGCAGAAAGCAGTGCATTATTGCCTCCTGTTATAGACCACCGGTGAACACATTATGCAAAGCACCGATACCACGTTCTTGAGCGATTAGCCGCAACTCAACAACCCTTTCAGCAAGTTCCAAAACACAAGGGAAGAGGAAAACAGAGGCAGTTTATTTGGTGGTTTTTGTTGTGCTTCTTGTCTTTAAAAAGGCTTTCCTGCTAATTCTGATAATGGCTCTTAAATAGGCCCCTCGATCAGCCCCACACCAGGAACTGCGCGCAACCTTTCTTTGTGGTTGTTTGTGACAAGCCGCATTTCATTCCAGTTTATTTTGCATTTTTATTATCTAACTGACACTTGCAGATAAAGCATTTGTTGTGCGTTTTGCCGTGATCATCAAATGCATTGAGAACGTGACAAACCTAAAGGTTGCTCACCTTTTAACAAAGCTACACCTGCTTAAAACCACCAAGAGGACGTTAAACACCAGTACTGCTTGTGTGATATTGATCACGCTGAGTAAAACTCTTGACAGACCTGGCCACAAAGATAAGAGTGGGAGGTGGAAAAAACAAACTGTTATGTCAGAGATCCATACGTTATGGCAGTAAGGGACTGGCAGTTAACCAAAAAGAGTAGCAATAGCTTAAAAAAAAAAAAAAGATTTTATTGATGCCCCACTTAGCTGGCATAAAAGACTGTTTCGAATAAAGCATCCCATTGTTAACCGTGTCTGGCCAGTGCAGTTTAATGGCAGCAAAGGGCACCCGATCTTAAAAATGAATATCTTGCTTGAGGTCATACATGAGTCAGGCTTTCCTGTGATAATCTGAATGAACGTTTGACAGTCGATCTGTGTCTTTAGACACCGATCAATAAAAACCCTGCAGGTTAAAGAATGCCCAGAGAACAGCTGGAGGGAATTCCTAGCCGCTCCTGTTCTTTCTCCATAAGAGAAGAGCTTCATCTTCCACTTTATTTTAACAGTGACATGTAGGGTTAAAAATATCTGTCTTGATCCATAAGTGGCGTGTCCATTAAAACTGATATACTGTATATGAATCTGTGTGTTAGATTTTATGCTTATCAAGGCTTCATTTGTTTGATCAAAAATACAGTAAAAACAGTTATATTGTGAAATATTATTGCAATTTAAAATAATATAGTTAAGGTCAAAAGTTTACATCCACCGTTCAGAATCTGCAAAATATTAATTATTTTACGGAAATAAGAGGAATCATATACAATGCATGTTATTTTTTATTTAGTACTGACCTGAATAAGATATTTCACATAAAATATGTTTACATATAGTCCAAAAAAGAAAATAATAGTTGAATTTATAAAAATGACCTATATTCTAAATCAGAGGTTCTCAACTCTGGCCCTCGAGGTCCACTTTCCTGCAGAGTTTACCTCCAACCTTGATCAAACTCACCTGCCTGTAACTTTCTAGTAATGATGAAGAGCTTGATTAGCTTGTTCAGGTGTGTTTGATTAGGGTTGGAGCTAAACTCTGCAGGAAAATGGACCTTGAGGGCCAGAGTTGAGAACTCCTGTTCTAAATACTGCATTGTTACCTGAATGATCCACAGCTGTGTTTTTTGTTTAGTCATAGTTGTTCATGAGTCCCTTGTTTTTCCTGAACAGTTAAACTGCCTGCTGTTCTTCAGAAAAACCCTTCAGGTTCCACAAAGTCTGGTTTTCCAGCATTTTTGTGTATTTGAATCCTTTCCAACAATGACTGTACGATTTTGAGATGCATCTTTTCACACTGATGACAACTGAGGGTATGCAACTCATATGCAACTATTACAGAAGGTTCAAATGCTCACTGATGCTCCAGAAAGAAAAACAATGCATTAAGGGCTGGGGGTGAAAACTTTTGAACAGAATAGAGATGTGTACTTTTATCTCATTTTGACAAAATATCATTTTTTTTTTTTCATTTAGTATTGCCCTTCAGAAGACAAAATAAGTTAAATTTACCCTGATGTTCTAATTCCAAAAGTTTTCACCCCTGGCTCTTAATGCATGGTTTTTCCTTCTGGAGTATCAGTGAGCGTTTAAAACTTCTGTAATAGTTGCATATGAGTCTCTTAGTTGTAGCTTTGCAGGTTGGTTTCCTAAGTTTCCTTCATGTCATTCCAGACCGTGCGCAAACAAAAATCTCACTGGATTATTACAATTAATGGCAAAATGATTGTTTGGAAATGTAAACTGAAATTTCCTACTGACACACTACAGCAAAAGATAACTGACTCAATACCATTTTTAGCTGGTGAAAATACTAGTGTCCTAATTTTGGTCACCACTGTACGTATGTATGTGTTGGGGTCCGTTTTTTATTTTTATTTTTTGAAAGAAATTAACTTTTTTATTTAGCAAGGATATGTTAAATTAATAAAAAATCATAGTAACGACTTATATTGTTACATTAGATTTGTGTTTTAAATAAATGCTGTTCTCTCTAACTTTTTATTCATTGAATAATCCTAAAAAAATACTTATAATAATGTTTATAAAAATAATGTTTGTCTGGAATAATGTTTAATATTTTGCTGTTTTTATTGTAGTTTTGATCAACTAATGCTGCCAAATCTCTCTCACACTCTTTCTCTCGTATAATTTGCTTTTATCATTATTTCCATAAATATGTCTAACAAAAAAAACCCCCGCTAAATAGACAAACTGTGTTTGTTTTTCTGTCACCTCTGCTATCAGGACTAAAGCAAAACCGCTTCGCCTTGAAAAATAGGTGCATGATGCCTGTGTAGATCTATAATGTGTTGTGTAATCACTCTTTGAACCATAGAGGTATTTTTGCATGCATGAATGTGGTCAATGACATATATTCTGGTGATTTAAATAATTTGGGAAGTGCTTTCTTGTGCTCTAAATGGCAGAACTCATATGACTGTAAATCATTTTGTGGTTTCAATGTAGCTGGAGCTGTCCAGGGAATGCAGCGCTATTAATGTTTAAAATTCCAGACACTCACACAAGATGTGTCTCTTTTCAATTATTCAGATTTTGGCCCATGGATAAAAAGGAAAGAAGCTGCATCCATTTACAGATGTGTATCATTTATAGGTCGCTGTTCTCAAGTGGCCAATCTTGTGCTTAAAAATGCTCTCACCTTGCTTTAGCCACTGAAAGCTGTTCCAAGGTTCACTCGCACAATGCAACCGCAGATGACACGTTTGCCTGTAAATGCCTTGAACTGTGAAAATCTTTCAGGCACATTCTTATTCCACAAAGCCTCCAAATAGTGGCATAAATCTGAAATGCATATTCAGGTCATGTAGTGGTCAGGTTTTACAGCTTTCACTTGGGTTCTTTGAACCGAGACAGGAAATGTGTACTTTATCTGTGGTAGAGTCAAGAAACATGTCTGTATTCTATGAAATGAATGAATTGCTCCGACCAACCATAAAATAAGCAATAATATCATGTACTCGCCTATTTGTAGCTTGTCTTAAGCTGTACAATGAGGTCTGGTAGGGATCCAGGCTCGTTGTGGCCACAGCTAGGCCAGAGTATAATTAGTTGTGGTAGTCCTGAGTGACACTGAATTAAATGTTAAACAATTGTAAATAGAATTACTGAAATAGTATTTTTCTTTATTTAAGAATAATAAAAATTAAAAAAAAAACTTTCCCCTATTGACTAAAAAACTCATTCATTCATTCATTCATTCATTTATTCATTCATTCAAATGTTTAGTTTTAATGTTGTAAATGTAATGCTGCATTTTTGTTACGTTTTATTTATTTATTTACTTAATTATTCATTTGTTTTGTGGAGCTCCCTAAAAGCAGGTGCATGTCAGCTCTTTTAAAAATGGACAGCAACATCAAAGATAAAGCATTTTGATTTGACATTATACAACAGACTTCTTGAAACACTCTCAATTTTTCCGATAAAGGTAAGAGCTAATTCTCATTTAGTGGTTCCAGACTCTGTGCTAATGCACAGTGGGCTTTTGGGGCCACTGGATATACATACATCGAATATGCCACTGAAACGTAGACAGAAGCGTCTTTTTTCATTTTGATAGAGACTCCATCAAATGTGCCCTGCATAAAACACAAGCATCCCATTTTGCATCTTGGAAGCATATGTCTCAATCGTTCAGCCATAACAAACACGATTATGTTAGTGAAAGTGATCTGTCTGCTTGTCTTCGATTCGTCCTCCACAGACAAGTGTGTGACCTCTAAGGGGATGCAAATGGCTGTCGGAGAGGAGGCGTCGGTGTGGAAGACAGGTCGTCTCTCTCGCTCGCACGCTTCTCCCAGGATGCGTTGTGCACCGTAACCTCCTTGACTGCTCCGCTGCGATACGCTGTACATTAGAGGCCACCTACATCCCTGCATGTGCTTAAGACAGACGAAAAATCACATGTGAGGAAAAAAAAGATGCCCTAATGACCTGCTACCACTTCTTTTTTTTTTCACACAGCTCCACCTCAAATGCAAGAGACAGGTAAAAAATGAGGGGTCAGGATGGGGGGTGGCAGAGACTGAGACGTAGATGAGGTGAAAGGTGTGCAGAATATATGAAGATACATAGGAATCCCCACCTTCCCCCTTGAATACGTACACCTTCAGCGTATAGGGCAGGAGAATGACTGTCATCCAATTAGAGCACCAAGGGCAGTTTGATTAATTCGGTGAGAGCCAAAGGTGAGCCGCTCGACTAGCCCATGCAGAAGATGCAAAGGCATGTGCGACTGCTCAGCCTCTTGAGGGCTTCCAAAGACCTGATTCAGGATCACGAGAGCCTTGTGGCCAATGGCAGAGCATGGGTAAGCATGCATTTGTTGTGGGCTGTGGTTGTTGCATGTCAAAGCAATGGTAAATGAGTTTTCACAGGATGTAAATATTAGTATAGAAGCTTGTTTCTGCCTGTAGAGTAAACAATATATAGTATTTGTGGGAATGTTTATTATAAAGTGACTTTTTGTAATGAAATATAGAAGTTGCATTTTTAATGAAGTCATATTGTGAGATATTAAATACTTAGTCAACTTCCAGAATAAGAAATTCCTGATAATTTCCTCAAGATTTTCATATCTTTCTTTCTTCAGTTTAAAAGAAACAAAGGTTTTTGAGGAAAGCATTCCAGGATTTTTCTCTGTATGGTGGACTTCAATGGGAGTCAGTGGGTTGAAGGTCCAAATTACAGTTTCAGTGCAGCTTTAAAGGGCTCTACGCAATCCCAGCCAAGGAATAAGGGTCTTATCTAGCCAAACGAACAGTCGTTTTATTAAAAGAGTAAAACATTATATGCTTTTTAACCACAACTGCTCATCTTGCACTAGCTCGACTTTATGCATTACATAGTCTTATTGGAAAGGTCACAAGGTTTACAAAGCGAATGTGCAAAGAAAGTGAAACACTCTTTACAAAACAACAACATTTTGAAGCTGGGGGAGAAAATGAGATGAGGTTTTTGCCCTACCTTTCTAGAACTAACCGCAAATTGGCCTTTCCAATGTGATTTCCTAATGCGCAAAGTCATGGACGTGCATCGCAGAAATAGCTGATCATTTCACTACATAAGATCCTTGGCTGGGATCATGTAGAGCCCTTCATTGCTGTATTGAAACTGTATTGAATTTGGACTTTAAAACCATTGAACCCATTGACTCCCATTGAAGTCTACTACACTCTTAAAAATAAAGGTGCTTTAAAAGGTTCTTTATGGAACCATTTAGACAAAAAAGGTTCTTCAATGGCTTCGAGAAGCACCGTTATTTTTAAGAGTGTATATGGGGAAAAATCCTGGAATAATTTCCTTAAAAACCTTAATTTCTTTTCGACTGAAGAAAGAAAGTCATACAAAAAAAAAAGTCATCTTGGGTGACATGGGGTGAGAAAATTATGAGGAAATTAGGGATCTTATCTTATCAAAGAAACTCTCATTTGTTGTTTGAACATTTTTTGGCTATGTTTGGTTTGGGTTAACAGTGACAGATAATGTTGGTAAATCTGTTTGGAAGCAATCATTATTTTTGCCATTTAATTTGGTGCTGCTGTAGTGGTGCAGACATTACCCAAGATTTTGCTCTACGATATTCTATTCATGAGACAATAATTAATTATTTTACATATTCAAAGGGTCATATGACTGCATTTAGCATCCACTTTTCTCCAGATCTACCCTGGGAAGGTTTATGATGTCAGTTATTTGTTTTGCCTGTTGGAGTGGAAAAGCAAATCTGTTTTTTCCCAAAGAAGATAATCAGAGAGGGTCTTTTAGGAAGCACTTGATTTATTTCCCTATTTTCATTTGGTGAGGTGTTACCCATCTGGGGTGTTCTTCACAAACGAGCAGACAGGTGGAGAGACTTTGCTTCTCTCCTTTTCTGCTTTCTTCAGAAACCGGCGAGTGAAACTAGCCTTGACGTGAAACTAGAAGGGCTTGAACGAGAGGGGCGGCGGACCAAGAGCGAGAGAAGGCCTCAGTGTGAGCTGCCGATAAGTTATTGGTCTCTTCTCAAATCGTTTCTCCTTAGTTCTTCGTTACATTTGCGTGCGTTTCGGATGAATCTGAGCAGAAAATCAAGGCCTGGCTGCAGAGAGACAGAAAGACAGCACTGACAGTGATTGATGTTTGAACGGTTTCCCTGATTCACTGATTAAACCCATCAATCTATATGCAGAAAAGGTGTCTGATGCAAATAGACCCAATCAGATGGGACAAAATGGTTTTGTCAGGATGTATGGAAATAAGAATAGCCAGAAACAGAGGTGGGATTGGATAAGAGCCCCTTTCCAATACAGGCAAATGCTGAAGGTGTGATGTTCCAAATTAAGGGGATTACATGCCTCCATTCTTCCCTCTGCCCTCTCGCACACATAACCAAATTGCTTCGCTGTTTTGTTTCTTTCTCAATAAACGAATAAAAAAGGCAAGACGGCAAGGCCCGAATATTGGCACTGAGAATCTATGCAACATTTGGACTCAGATTTTTGGCATTTAGTAAAAATGTTTTGTCAAGTAACCTAAAAAATGTGTTGCACATGGTACCATCTAAATTAACTGGTTTTATTCAAGTCAAAAATAATATTTAATATGACTGAATCAAACTCACTACATCAGAATTTTTTTTTAAAGAGGTATTGACAGCACAGTTCCCCTTTTTACAGTGTATTTGATACATACGACACGTTAGATCTAGAAAAATTTTATTCTTATTATTAGTATTAATACATATATAAATACACTGCCGCTCAAAATATTTTTAATGTTTTTGAAGACGTTTCTTATGCTCATCAAGACTGATCAAGATTGATCAAAAATACAGAAAATTTTTTTTTGAAATATTTTTTTCAATTTAAAATTGTTTTAAGTTTTCTATGTGAATATATTTTAAAATATAATTTATTTTAAATTAATTATATTATAAATAAATTATATTATGTATTATATATTAAATTATAGATTCTTTTTAAAAAAGTTGAAAAGAACAGTGTTTCTTTAAAATAGAAATCTTTTGTAACAATATAAACTACCATCTAAAAGTCTGGGGTCAGTACATTTTCATTCTTTCTTTTTTTGAAAGAAATTACTTTTATTCACCAAAGATTTGTTAAATTGACAAAAAGTGATATCAAAGGCTTATATTGTTAGAATAGATTTATATTTTGATTGCATGCTGTTCTTTTTAACTTTTTATTTATCAAGAATCCTGAAAAAAAATCACAGGTTCCTATATATATATATATATATATATTTAGCAGCACAACTGTTTTCAACTTTGACAATAACAGTAATTAATCATCATATTAGAATGAATTTTGAAAAATCGTGTGAAGTAATAGCTGATAAAAATTAAAGGAGAATTCTGGTGTGATATTGACCTAAAGTGTATTGAATCATGATACCGAGTGTGAACGTACCTTGCATATCTCATCTTGGTTTGTGTCCTGCAGTCCGAAATCTGGGGTCAGTTAGCCGATACTCGCAACAGGTTGTCAATGAGAGTCAATAGGGCATCGAAGTAGCCATGTAAATAAATCACTGTTTTACGCCATTTACGAGGCACAAAGTAGCTCCACACTTCATTGGTAGATTTCCAAGGGCCCTGACATTTAAAACGAGACATTGAGAACTCAGAAAAAGCACCGGTAGTTTATTTACAAGAAGATTTATACAGACAGTACCTGCAAGAAAAAATCCGGTCGCCGCCATCTTGAATTTAGGCACGATAAGTCGAGTGACGAGCAGGAAGGAACTTATCAGGTTATCAACTTATCAGGTTGTAGTTTCCTTCATGCTCGACACTCGCTTGTGAGCATCGGCTAACTAACCCCAGATTTCGGACTGCAGTGGACAAGACGAGATGAGATATGCAAGGTACGTTCACACTCGGTATCATGATTCAATACACTTTTGGTCAATATCACACCGGACTTCTCCTTTAAGCTTTGCATCACAAGAATAAACTATATTTTGAAATATATTAATATAGATTATCATTATTTTAAACTGTAATACTATTTCACAATATAACTTTTTAACACTGAAATTTTTTTTTAAAGAAAAAGAAAACAATTATTATTAATATTAGTATTTGTAATGCATTAATTATTTAAAAAATAAGAATAAATTAAATATTTTTTTTTAATTTATAAACACACACACACACACACACACACACACACACACACACACACACACACACACACACACACACACACACACACACATATATATATATATATATATATGAATGCATTACTTCTCAGTTCCATCGCAGAATTATTATAAAGTATGTTGTTCCATTGTTTAATATTGGTACAGTACGTACTATGCAATACAATAATTTCTTGTAATATTTTGTGTATCTTAGAGGAAAAGTCTTTCATAGTGGTTATATGAAAGAATCACTATTAACTGCTCTAAATCATATTTGCTTCCCAGTAAAAGTCGTTTTCCACGGCTCTACGGCCCGGTGTGTGAGAGCAGGCTGTGCCGCGACAAAGTGTGCCCCAATTCTTTACCCCCTCCAGCCAATTGTGATCTGAATCAGTTTAATTAAGTAACAAATTCGGTTGGCATAGTAACAGCCCAGCTAATTTATCATGGGAAATAGTCTGTGAGACGGACAGGTTGCTCGGCAACAGCCAATGGCAATGCAAAGACGGGCCAATGACAAATTGCACAGGATGCAGATGCTGTGATGGGGGGCCAGCGTGTTTGACTGGCGCCCACATGGGAGCAGTGGCAGAGAGAGGAGAGAGGGGCTCCTCAGGAAACAGACTGTGTCAAAAGGGGGAGGGATGGTCTGATCTGCACAATGCAGGCCTCCTGTGCCAACATCACTAACCGCAGCCTAATAGGCTCTTCAGTCAGGCACCCAAAGCTACATAAAACCACTTTTCTTTTTTCCTAATCAACTCAGCTATAGGTGTACGTCACACTTTGGCAGTGTTAATGGGAAGATTTAGCGAAGGTAAAGTGATACTCGCTTGGAAATGGAAATGTCCAACGGCATGAAGACTACTGCGAAGATGATGTCACCAAGGCAGTGAAAATGTGCAATTTGCCCAATCAGCAATTTCTTAAGAACTGGCATTTTGACATCCCTGCATTTTTGCACAATGTGCTAAATCCTGTGAAGGGTATGTATGGACACATATGTATGTATATGTAAACCTCCTTCATGGACTGAGATTTCTGAATTTTCTCCTTTTGACCTGAAAATGTGTATATATACATATCTTACTTTTTTTAGTAAACGTTTGGCACCCATCATCTAACTTCTAAAGTGGTTTGCTACATTTACATTTAGCAAAACAATTGCTCTCACTGGATGAAGTGTCACTGAGCCAGTTATTCTTTGTGGGTTCAGTCCTTAAGTGGGCTATTTCTAGTCCATGATAAGTGACATGTCCTCTAGGTTCCTCAAGAGAATAAAACCCTGAAAGTGCACTTTACAATACATCTGGTAAACTTAGCTAATTGTGATTCATCCCTTTTTGAAATATATCCGGAAAAAAAATCAGCTGTGGAGTTTGACCATATTAGCATTTCAAAAGTAGTTAGTGAGTGCATTTTGAATGCTTACAATTCCAAGAAATGTTCCCTGTTTTTAGGAATTATTGCTGTACATTCCCAATAAGCCTTTTCAAGACAGTTTCTGCAGGGTTTGTTCTATTCTAAGTAAGTTGCTAAAAAGAAAAGATCCCTTTTCAGGAACTACAACAAACGGCTCATTTGGACTACAATGTTTGTTTTCCAGGTGTTATGATGTCACAACGCAGTCCATCAGAATATCATTAAAATAAATCCCACATCCTACGGAAATTTTAATGGTTGAGGGGTTGGTAGGGATGAGGTGGGGGATTAGCCTAACTTTAGCAATGCAGCATGGAGAGCCGATTCTGAGATGCTTCAACGAGCCATGGTGCGGCTGGTATAAACACAAGCATTGACTAGAGTGGCCGTTTGAGCCATAACGCGCCGCAGACGTGTGCCGTATAGGGGGTCGAAACATGCCAAGACGCGCTGGTGTAAACACAAGCATTGACTAGAGTGGCCGCATCAGAGCCGTAATAATAAAGGCGTCCTGTAGTGAATCTATAAATTTTTGTAAGAAAAATATCAATATTTAAAACGTAAGAATATCTGTAATTTAGCTTGCGCTAACAGTTGTACACTGAACTTGCTGCTTTGGCAAGGGATGTCGCAGTACTGAATCACCATCTAAGCTGTTCACCAATCACAACACACTGGGACAGCTAACCAATCACAACTCATATTGTTTTTTGGAAGGCGGGCCTTCATCAAACCCGGAACTAATCGTGGTCCAGGGTCACAAATGTAGTTTGTGTGCATTAAAAGGATAGTTCATTTTGACATTAATTACTCATTCTCATGTCGTTCCAAAACTGTTCATCTTGTTCATCTTCCAGGCACAAATTAAGTTATTTTTGATTAAATCCGAGGGCTCTCTGACCCTGCATAGACAGCAACACCACTGACATATTTAGGGCCCAGAAAGGTAGTAAGGACAATAAAATAGTTATAATAGTCCATTTGACATCAGTAGTTCAACCTTATTGCACACGCATGTGTTGTGGTACACTTGTGAACTCACGTCAAAGAATGACACGGAAGAAAAGAAATTGTTGAATTAAATCATTGTTTTTGTTTCCTTTGCGTATTCTTGTAAGTTCATAAAATTATGGTTAAACCACTGAAGTCACATTGACTATTTTAACAATGTTCTTTCTAACTTTATGGGCCTTGAACGTGGTAGCTCTGTTGCTGTCTATGCCGGGTAAGAAAGGATATCATCAAAAATATCTTAATTTGTATTCCCGAAGATAAGAAAAGGTCTTTGGCATGGCATGAGGTGAGTAATTAATGACAAAATTTTCATTGTTGGGTGAACTATCCCTTTAAATTTGGAAACTGACCATTACCCAAAAGATAAGATAAAGAGCTAGTGACTTTCAGTTATTCCAAAGGAATTGCAAGCTCATCTAGAAACATCTTAAGGAATACCATTACACCAAAGATACCGATTGTGGAAAGTTAGCGCCTTGTTATCTCAGTTCTTCTCAGCCCTTGTTTAATAATACAATCGTTCTCTACTTTCCACAGACTGCACCTTGTTTAGCAGAAGCAATTACATTCTATAGTTAATAAATCAGCATTCGTGCCATTAAATATGATGGAGAATTTTCTGAAAGCATTCCGACTTATTGAAATGTTCTGATGCAGTCATAGAGTCCTGATCATTTTCGGACCATTCGCGGGCGGAGTGTGTGACGACGTGGCGGTATTACATTTTCTTGACAGTGTCTCTAGAGTTCGTCAGCCATTTCTGTGTTTAATATGAACATTTTTGGCGTAATACATGTTTATGGTATGCACAAAGAGGTGCAAGGTCCCGTTTCCTTCCATTTCACAGCACATTTGTAATGGATACTCAGAGATGTGGAACTTCCATCTAGAGATGCTCGCGCTGGATGTTTGATGAAAGTTATTCATCACATTTGAATTATTATAATCAGTTTCCTGTCACGCTAACTGCTGTGTTCGTTTTTACGACGCTTGTGATGAGAAGCATTTGTTTCTAGCCAGTAATATCGATGAAATTTATATTTTCCATAAGTACTCGTAAAACCTTCAATGCATGACGCAGGGCCACAGCGGAGAAAGACGCATGCACGCGCACACACACACACGCACACACACACACACACACACACACACACACACACACACTCGCGCACACTCGCAGATAAATGGAGCAATTTAAGAGCCAAACATGTTGTCACCACAAACATCTTTCAAACACAATAATGCCAATGAGAAAGGTTTGTCTCACCAACAAAAACAACACAACAAGAACTAATCGAGCCAGCGCCCGCCGGCTATAATCCCACTCGCAGTGCCAGCTAAACAGACAGTGAGATCAGCTCTCACCAGTGTGAATTATTCTCTAAATTACACAGTGAGACACACAAATAAGAGCTGTGAGCAAACGGAGGAAGGATAAAAGTCATAATTAACGGATAAAAGCGGTACAGAAGCAACTGAGGGGCAGGAGAGCATTAGTCTTATATGCAGCGAGAGATGCAAATTCCCAGATGCTGCTGCGCCATAGGTGGAATAAGATTGTCACTCTAATGCCTCTCTGAGGTCCTGATGAGCTTGGGAATAAATATGCAGAAAAGCCTTTCAGGGAAAAAAAGAGGCAATCAAGGGTAGCAGCGGCACGGGTCGGACTATAAATCTTTGTCTGTTTCAATCGCCGCTGTGGCCGAAACGGTGTAAAATTCGAGCGGGGATGTCATCAATTTCTGTTAGCTCCTCTGTCCCTCTTTGTGTCGACAGCATGGCCGTGATGGATTGATTTTGTCACTTGGGCTCAGTTCACAGTATGTTAACATGGAAGGGCAGAGTTGGGTTATGGAGAAAGGGTTATTAGAATCCTAGATGTGACCGGACGCATGTGCTGGCTCTCTCTCTTTTTCTTTTCTCTGTTCTCATGTCAGCCAAAAACTGACAGTTACACTAAAACACAGGAATGGATGCAATTGGACAGATGTTGCTGAGATGTCAAATGACGAATTCAGATATTGTTGTCGTTTGCCAATAGCAAAATATCAATGAAAGTAGAAACAAGTAAAACAAATATTGCTTCTCACATACACTCAAAAAAATAAAGGTGCTTTAAAAGGTTCTTCACAGCGATGCCATAGAAGAGCCATTTTTGGTTCCACAAAGAACCATTCAGTCAAATGTTCTTTAAAGAACCATCTCTTTCTTACCTTTTTATAATCTGAAGAACCTTATTTCACCAGAAAGAACCTTTTGTGAAACAGAAAGGCTCTTTATGGAACCATTTAGACAAAAAAGCTTCTTCTATGGCATTGTGAAGTGCCTTATTTTTAAGAGTGTAGGTTCAAATGTTCTGAGGTCAATTCAAGTCAAGGTCAATGAACAGCATTTGTGGCATAATGTAGTTTACTACAGAAATAAAAAGTAATTTAAGTGAATGGAGCATAATTTTGGATTATTTAATAATAGTAATTGTATTAAAGCTCTTATATTATTCTGTTAAATACCCCCCCCCCCTCCCTTTTTATCTGTAAACCTATTTTAACCTGTTTTATTGTAATAGCAACAAAGTTATACATATGGATATAATGCAACTTTACACAAAAAGAGGTCAGTTAAGGTTTTTCTTATTATTTTCCAGTTATTGCTTCTCACATAGGTTCAAATGTTGATAGAGAAATATTCTTGGTTCAATTCAAGTCAAAGTCAATGAACAGCATTTGTGGCATGATTTAAAATCTATCTATCTGTACACACACAGCATTTATTTATTTCAGTTGTTTTGAGTGAAAGGTTATAGGTTGAAATTTTAAAGGCATTTAGTTTAATGTCTTTGTAACTTGGTGTAAGAGCTGTGCAGTGATGAATAAAGTTAAAAAGGGCTTTGGAAAGCTGAAGTTCATAAAATACATTATTAAAGTAATACATGTTACCCCATTGTTCGCAATAAAGTTCTTGCTGAAAGAAAAATACCTTTTGTGTTGCATGCATTGAAAATGAAAGCATACTTGCGTCCTTACAGATGATGACAGTTTTAAAATAGTTGTGAAACTAAAAGTAAAGGAGGTCTTCATAATATTTGGCCTTCTTATACTCAAGTAAATGACCCCTGCTATAACTGATGCAGAGTGCATTCCATTATTATGATATTCCCTTTGGATTAGGCATCCTTTTACATTTTCAGACGCTGTGTTCAAATCCCAGACAGATGATTTAAGAATTCCTGGCTATCGTTGTCAGTTGTAGATGTAACGCCGGGGCGAAGGCAGCAAGAGGCCAGGATGAGGTCAGGAGAGCAGGCATTATTAGCAGCAGGCCGCCCCTCAGCTTCCTGTTTCATGTGTGTTCGGAGTCTGCACTCCATTCCCCATGCCCATTAGGTGAGAAATCCTGGCAGATAATTTGTTTAGTAAATGAAACAGATGTCTTTTCCGATTTTTGGAGTGTGTTCCCGGGAGATTCTCCTCCCCTCCGTCCAGGGGGTCAGGCCGCATGCATCCGAGGGGTGGCTGGAAGGGAGAAAAAAAAAATAACAAGGCACAGCAAAGTGCCTGGGGAGCGCAAACATCATTCACTTCTCCCATAATCATCAAGGCGATGCTCGGATGCCTCCTTAATTTACATAATACCATCCTGACACTTTTACTCTAGCTATCCATCACCGGCAGGATGAGGCCTTCTCCTTTCTGTCTCTTTTCCTCCCTCTGATTGTGTCTTGTGTTTATCTGGCCAAGCACAAAAGATTGATTCCCCACTGTTTCTCTCCCTTATGTTCAGCAGATATGAATTTTTGCAGAATGATGAAGCACCGAGTCAGCTAATAATAAACAGAAAACACATATTCAAAAGAGAAAAAAAAAGACAAAAGAACAACACAAAAAAAACAACAACAAAGCAAACGGATAAATAGAATGACACAATTCTTTCTTAATAATAATAATAATAATAACTCTCATGATGTGTTTTGTTAGAGATCCCAAAGTCATTTTAACATTCTGAACATGAATTAGATTTTTTATGACCAGGGTTTCTGCAAGTCAAAAAAATTCTTAATTTGCCCTTTCACAAATGATGGCCTTAAAAGGTTCTAAATCAGAGCAGAAATTCATACATTCATAATGTTATGGCATTAAATATTGCGTACATTTGCAAAAAAAAAAAAAAAAATTGCAAAAAAAAAATGTCTTGCTGAGTTTTTTGGCCAACATACATTTAACCAAATTGTGTTTCTATGCTTAAAATGAAAATGAATGTCTATCAATGATATTTGGCCAGCATATATTTAACCAAATGGTGTGTGTCTATGCTTAAAACGAGAATCTACCAATGATATTGTAATTTTTATAATTTTTCTGACACCCACAGATATTTGTTTTTGTCTAAATCATAAACTCGTTTATTCACAAATTTCATTTTTATTAATTTCTTTATGTCCCCTTTTATTTATTCATTAAATATTCTTTACTTGGTCTTAAAAAGGTTTATTAAAGTCGTAAACGTACCTTCAAAAAACTTGAAAAAAACCTCACATTTTTTTGCAATACATGCAATACTATTTTAAAATATGGTTGACTGTCAGGAAAGCTTTATGTGCATCCATAAGCAGTTTCATCGGATATAATCACTTTAGAACATGCAGCCAATGTTTCCTGCACGCAACAATGAACACAGCGTGAGCGGTGATGTCCATTTCACCAATAAATGACTCTTATAAACTGGTTCTTTTTAAAGAGTCAGTCAAAAAGAATCATGAAAAATACTTTGTTGGTAATTGAGTGGTTTGAATCAGATGTGCTTAGTAAGTGAATCTCCCTCACTGAATAGAGTCATTTTCTGATATGTCTGATTCCAAAAGATTCCTGCATGAAACAGTGAACACAGCATGAGTAGTGATGTCTGTTTCACCAATATATGACTCTTATAAACTGGTTCTTTTTAATAAATCAGTCACAAAGAATCATTAAAAACAACTTGTTTGTGGTTTAATGGATTGAATCTTTCTCACTTGAATCAAGAGTCATTTTCTGATATGTCTGATTCAAAATGATTCCTGGATGCAACAATGAACATGGCATGAGCGTGATGTCCGTTTCACCAATAAAATTACTCTTATGAACAGGTTCTTTTTAACAAATCAGTCACAGAGAATCATTAAAAAGAACTTGTTGGTGATTTAGTGGTTTGAATCAGATGCGCTCACTCAGTGAATCTCACTACTAAATTGAGCCATTTTCCGATATGTTGGATTTAAATGATTCCTGCATGCAAAAATGAACACTGCATGAGTGGTTATGTCCATTTCACCAATAAATGACTCTTATGAACTGGTTAGCCAGTCAAAAGAATCATTAAAATACCTTGTTGGTGATTTGTTGGTTTGAATCAGATGCGCTCAGTCAGTGAATGTTCCTCACTGAATCAAGAGTCATTTTCTGATATGTATGATTCAAAATGATTACTGCACACACAAATAAACACAGCGTGAGCAGTGATGTTCGTTTTAGCAATAAATGACTCTTATGAACTGGTTCTTTTTAATGAGTCAGTCAAAAATTTTAATTAAAGGGGTCATCAGATGCCACAAGTTGATCTTGTCACACCGACAAGAAGCTGAAAATTTTAGAAGAAGAAGAAGAAGCTGATTTTAAAAAGGGGATATTACTTTTAAAGATTAAAAAAATACCACTGTATGGATTTTTATCATTGTAGGGTGGTTGTGTACACAAATTGCCAACACACATTACTGTTCAAACAACATGTAAAAGTGAGTTTTGCATCCGATGACCCCTTTAAAAAATACTTTTTTGGTGATTTAGTGGTTTAAATCAGATGCGCTCAGTCAGTGAATCTCCCTCACTGAATCAAGTCATTTTCTGATTTGTCTGATTCCAAATGATTACTGCACGCAAAAATGAACACAGCATGAGCAGTGATGTTCGTTTCAGCAATAAATGACTCTTATGAACTACAGTCGTGGCCAAAAGTTTTGAGAATGACACAAATATTAGTTTTCACAAAGTTTGCTGCTCAACTGCTTTTAGATCTTTGTTTCAGTTTTTTCTGTGATGTACTGAAATATAATTACAAGCACTTCATACGTTTCAAAGGCTTTTATCGACAATTACATGACATTTATGCAAAGAGTCAGTATTTGCAGTGTTGGCCCTTCTTTTTCAGGACCTCTGCAATTCGACTGGGCATGCTCTCAATCAACTTCTGGGCCAAATCCTGACTGATAGCAACCCATTCTTTCATAATCACTTCTTGGAGTTTGTCAGAATTAGTGGGTTTTTGTTTGTCCACCCGCCTCTTGAGGATTGACCACAAGTTCTCAATGGGATTAAGATCTGGGGAGTTTCCAGGCCATGGACCCAAAATGTCAACGTTTTGGTCCCCGAGCCACTTAGCTATCACTTTTGCCTTATGGCACGGTGCTCCATCGTGCTGGAAAATGCATTGTTCTTCACCAAACTGTTGTTGGATTGTTGGAAGAAGTTGCTGTTGGAGGGTGTTTTGGTACCATTCTTTATTCATGGCTGTGTTTTTGGGCAAAATTGTGAGTGAGCCCACTCCCTTGGATGAGAAGCAACCCCACACATGAATGGTCTCAGGATGCTTTACTGTTGGCATGACACAGGACTGATGGTAGCGCTCACCTTTTCTTCTCTGGACGAGCCTTTTTCCAGATGCCCCAAACAATCGGAAAGAGGCTTCATCGGAGAATATGACTTTGCCCCAGTCCTCAGCAGTCCATTCGCCATACTTTTTGCAGAAGATCAATCTGTCCCTGATGGTTTTTTTTTGGAGAGAAGTGGCTTCTTTGCTGCCCTTCTTGACACCAGGTCATCTTCCAAAAGTCTTCGCCTCACTGTGTGTGCAGATGCGCTCACACCTGCCTGCTGCCATTCCTGAGCAAACTCTGCACTGGTTGCACTCCGATCCCGCAGCTGAATCCTCTTTAGGAGACGATCCTGGCGCTTGCTGGACTTTCTTGGACGCCCTGAAGCCTTCTTAACAATGCAGTGGAAAGTTTTTTTCGGGATTAAGTTAATTTTCATGGCAAAGAAGGACTATGCAATTCATCTGATCACTCTTCAAAACATTCTGGAGTATATGCAAATTGCTATTATAAAAACTTAAGCAGCAACTTTTCCAATTTCCAATATTTATGTAATTCTCAAAACTTTTGGCCACAACTGTAGTTCTTTTTAATGAGTGAGTCAAAAAGATTCATTAAAAATACTTTGTTGGTGGTTTAGTGGTTTGAATCAGATGCGCTTAGTTAATGAATCTCCCTCACTGAGTTGAGCCATTTTCTGATATGTCTGAATCGAAATGATTCCTGCACGCAACAACAAACACAGCATAAGCGGTTATGTCCATTTCACCAATTAATGACTCTTATGAACTGGTTCTTTTAAATGAGTCAGTCAAATAGATTCATTAAAAATACTTGATTTAGTGGTTTAAATTAGATGCGCTCAGTCAGTGAATCTCCCTCACTGAATCGAGTCATTTTCTGATATGTCAGATTCAAAATTAACTATAATGCATACATTAGGTAATATTTACTGACTCATATGGAATTTTATATTTAATCATATAGTATGTTCACAACAGAGCTTCCATAAAGCATTAATACTCTCAAAAAACATTATGGAACATTTTATGTTTAGTGTTTTAAACTAAACATAAAAAAACGCTTAGTTTATATCCATAAATTGCAGTTTATATATTAAAACTGCCTCTTTTATTAAAAATATTACTGATGCCAACTGAAACATGGTTTTGAGTTACTCTTTAAAGCCCCGTGGATTGCTGGGAATGACCTAACAGAGTCATGCTCATGTGACTGAGGTTTACTTCAGATATCCTACCTGTATCCTTTCTGACTCATGTTTTATGAATAGGCTTTGGAAAAATATACAACACACTTTGCTTTTCTTTTTTTCCCCCCCAGTCACAGTCTTCAAAGTTTCCTTTACGATAACCAAAAACCATTAGCTGCTGTCAAACCCAGGAGAAGAGAGATTATTTTTTTTATTGAAATAAGATTAAAATGATAACTTTGACTGCGGCCTCCACCTGATAAAATATTTCAGCTCATAAGCGTGGTGTAGGCACAGGGATTAGAGCAGAGGGAGAGAGAGAAATTCATAATGTATAATAAGACAAAAGGTGTCATGGGAAATAACACTGATATTAAAATTAGAAAATGACGCAATCTATATGAGAAATGCAGATTTAAAAATGTAAATGATGATCTAGGATTTCTCAGAACAAAAGTATCAGAAAAGTAAGAACCTTAGAGATGTCAAATGGCTTGTTGGTCTTTGACCTTTCCATGTGTGTTAACTTTAATACTTAGAAGAGAAGATGTATAATGTGGGATATTTTAAAACTATTTACAAAAATGTTTCTATTTATTCTATAACCATTGCTCAGGTGATTTTATGACTTAATATTGATTGAAAGACTATATATATATATATATATATATATATATATATGTATAAATTATCACATCATAACATATAAAATGAACTAGAGCAGGCAATAAGATGATAAAAAGATACTCTTTAAGCATGCAGAATATGTACATTTTAACCAAACATATTGATCACGCTATCACACTAAGTCTAAGGGGACCTAAGGTAAATCTTTTCCAGTATTGTATTTTTGAAATGTTGTAATTAATTATAATAGAGCTGTGAAACCCATGAGCTTGAGCTAAACTTCATACTTCATGCTTTTTGTTCTGGTCAGCATTATTGCATTATCTCAAATGCATATTTTCAGAGAAGGACAAGGACATCCTAGACTTTCTTTAAATGCAGTTTGCAACCATTGAAAAATGTTAGTAATGAAAAAAAAAAAAAACATTATTTTTTAACCTTCTCATCATTAGTTTATACTTCTAAATTCTATACAGAAAAAAAAAATCTGAATATTTAAGAAATGGTAATTTGTGACATTTGACAAATTGAGATTCTTTATATGCAAAGTTCAGTGTTGCCAATTTTAGGATAGAGAAGACAATATATTTACAGTATATGATAAATATTCAAGCCAGCATGTGAAACAATAAGCACAATGAGCTTTCTGACTTCTTACCCTGGACCTGCACTAGGTGCATAAGCAATGCGAGTGATGTGAATTGATGAGCTATAAGGTGGATGATGAAGTATAATGAGGACACAGGGGGACCAGAATCCCGTAATACCTCATTTTCAAACATATTGAAGGTTAATAGGTGGCATTGGGCACCATTCGTGTACATTCAAACCTTGTTTGTAATGAAATAATGACCTGATTGCGATTAGCATACTGTGGTACACAGAAGGGAGGTTGACACCACATGGGGGACATCGCGGAAGGAGATGCTTCCTTTTCCGTGGGGTAACACCTCAGGAATGAGGTGAAGAAGGACAGGCTGTTGTGCTGTTTTCAAGACGACACTTTCCATTTCCAAAGACATCTGTGTCCTGTCATTTAACTTGATCTGACCTTGAAACTATGGTTTTGGCATTTACTGTACCTCGCTTCCGAAACTAAACTTTTAGCGTTTTTCATTAATAGCCTGTGTGTATAAAAATGTGCACAACAATATATACAGTATACTCATTGAAATTGTTCATGCTCACCTAGACTGTATTTATTTGATCAAAAATACAATAAAAGATGTAATATTGTGAAATATCAATACAATTTAAAATAACTGTTTTCTATTTTAATATATATTATAATGTCATTTATTCTTGTGATGGCAAAGTCGAATTTTCAGCAGCCATTAGTCCAGTCTTTAGTGTCACATGATCCTTCAGAAATCATTCTAAAATCTGATTTGATTCTCAAATAACATTTCTTATCATTGTTAAAACATTGGTGCTGGTCAATATACTAAAGGATTAGAATTAAAAACAGTGTAAACATAATTTAGAGGTAACACTTATTGTTAACATTAGTTACCTATATTAGTTAACAAATGAACAATGAAAACGTACTTCTATAGCATTTATTATTCTTGGTTATAATGCTATTTCTATCATTTATTAGTAAAATAAGCTTGAATCTATTAATATTATGGTATCACTTTTCAATAAGGTTCATTAGTTAACTACATTAGCTAAAAATACAAAAAAGAAAATAAATGAATTGACACAATTCTGACTTAATTTCTCACAACTGTGAGTTATAGCATCCAATTCTGACAAAAAACAAATTGTGACTATATCTGACAATTCTGTCTTTATCAGAAATGCTACTTTATATCTCACAATTTTGACTATAATACAATTGTGAGTTTATATCTCACGTTTCTAAGAAAAAAAGTCGGAATTGTGAGTTTTTATCTTTTATTTCTCAGATAATGTGACTATATCTCACAATTCTGACTTTATTTATCAGAATTGCGACTTTACTTCTCAGAAATGTCACTTCATATCTCACAATTCTGACTATAACAATTATTGTCAGAGTTTATATCACGCAATTGCGAGTTTATAACTCACAATTCTAAGGAAAAAAGTCAGAATTGCGAGTTTTTATCTCACAATTCTGACTTTATTTCTCACAATTGTAAGTTATAGCACGAATTTCTGACAAAAAATAAAATAAACGATTTGTGACTATATAACACAATTCTGTCTTTATTTCCCAGAAATGCGACTTTACAGTATATCTCACAATTCTGACTATAACACAATTGAGAGTTTAAACAAAATTCAGAATTTCGAGATGTAAACTCGCAATTGCAAGAGTCACAATAAAGTCACAATTACCTTTTTTTTTCAATTCAGTGACGAAAATAGGCTTCCATATCTATAAATCAAGTACAATGAAAAAGAAAGCAAGAAAGAATGAGAAAGAATGAATGAATGTAAAAAAGAAAGAAAAAAGAATGAATAAGTAAGAAAGAAAGACATATTGTTAATTTCTTACTAAATTCCTTTACTAACCAAATGTTGAATTTTGTCATACAGAAAACAAAGAAGTATAGTCATCCCACTGTACTTTATATATGCAAACCTTATAACTTTTATTTAGTCCGTATCAAATGATTCATAATTTATAAATCCTGGCTCAAGTAATGTGTTTAAGAGGAAGCATTTCTGAAAGAGGAAGAATATGAGGAGGCCATTTAGTGGATAAAGGAGGAAGGCTGTGTTTGATACAAGCCTCCCAGAGGGGCTCTCTGCCACCAAACATTGTTCCAAGTTCAAGTTCCAGCCACCAGCTTCTGAAAGCTGACCTAGCAGATGTCCTCGATGACCAGATCATGAAGGTCAGCGAGCAGTCGAGCATCTTTCTTTCTTTCTTTCTTTTTCTTTCTTTCTTTCTTTCTTTCTTTCTTTCTTTCTTTCTTTCTTTCTTTCTTTCTTTCTTTCTTTCTTTCTTTCTTTCTTTCTTTCTCATGTAGTTTTGAAAAGCAATTATGTTAATCTATTTAAATGCAAAGATGTTCGAACATGGCAGAGTTGTAAAGAGGGGAAAGTACGGTGAGGAAATAAGACGGCGTACGAACTTCAACGCCTGCACAGGTGGCGGAGGTTTCCTAAAATTATGACAATTTCAAATATTTTACTATTGATATGTCCCATAATGAGCCAAACAGATGGCGAAAACAGAACGACAGCATCCTCAAATTCAAAACACGCAAAGCGCGTTAAGAAGTCTAACAAGTATATATTTTTTTTCTTCTTCTTCTTTTTTTTCTTCAGGACAGAGAGACATGTGGTAGTGTGGCTATTATCACAAGGGTAGCGCTGAATGAGAGCTCTTAAACGCTCCTCTTCCTTTGAAAGAGGGGGATCTATTTTTTGCCCATTAGCATTGGCATTAAAACTCATTATTTTCCTCGACTGTGCTAACCATCTCCTCCCACGTTAGACATCATTACTGTTATTATTCATATCATTGCTTTAAAGGACAGAGAGATGTCTTGGTACTTAGCGCTCGCATTTGTTCGACTTCTGGTGGGAAGGTTTTTTTTTTCCTTGAATTATTTTATTTATATATTTTCCTGAAATTGGTATCATAATGGAAGTTATTGTATTGGCAGAGCGTAAAACTGGCGCTTGTTTTTCAATACTGCGAAAGCCCACCTGACCCCGAAACCTTCAGATTGTAAATTTCATTTTTATACATATACCAATTTCTTAGCATAATAAGCAGCCGTACCTTTGTGGCATGTACCGTCAACGACTTCCCACCCTGCACCTGCACTCCCACTCTTTTAGAGTTTAGCTTCATTTTCCAAATGCTCCTCAAAGTGCTTGTTTTTCCAACTCCGTTTGATCCTTATCAAACTTAGAGAAAAAATAAAACAGTGAGAGGGAGAGAGGAACAGGGTGGCATCTGTGATCTCTAGTGACCCTTTCCTCACTCTCTCCTGCCAGGCCAGTCTGGGGATTGACACATCAGATGAAGATATGAAGTGGTGGGTGTGCGTGGAGGCGGGCCAGGCGCCCAGCGAGTCCCCGCGCTTCTCACTTGGTTAACACCTCACACAGAGCACAGAGCCAGGAATACACTGCCTCTCTCTCTCTCTCTTTCTCTCTCTGTGACTAAAACAGTTCATTTGGACCTGCAGGGTCTTCTGCTCCTCAGAGTCTCCACTGATGGAGGTGGGAGATATTCTTAACTAACGGCAGAAAAACAAGAATGATTATCGAACTGTTCTTCATCACCAATTGTCTGTGTGTGTTTTTGCAATGTCTTTCTTAGTCCATTTTATTCTTGGGAGTTTCTTGAACTTACATGCACTTTTATGTTTCAAGATTTCGTTCTTAAATTAACAGATTTTAGCTATGTTCCAAGGACACATTCAATTTTGCTGTTTTTTTTTCTTAATGATTTTTTTCTCTACTATGAATTTTGTGTATGGACTTTTTTTGTTTGTTTTACTTATTGATTTATGTCATTTTTTACACAGTCTTTGCTACTAGTAAAGTTTTGTCAAAGGAAAAAAAAAGAAAAGAAAAATCACTTTTTTTGCCACATGTAATCTGTAAATTTAAAGTTACAAGTTAATTTGTTTATTTAGGGAAAAAAAAGTTTTTTTTTATTTAGTTTATATCTCTCATAGAAAAAAATATAGAAAAAAAAGTCCGAATTACTCACAATTTTTAGTTATTCTGACAAAAAATCTCACAATTGTGACTGTTTATCAGCATCGCAACTGTATTTCTCAGAATTGCGGTTTTATGTCTCACAATTCTGACTGTAACACAATTGCGAATTTATATATCACAATTCTAAGAAAAAAAGTCAGAATTGCAAGATGTAAACTCGCAATTGCGAGAAAAATAGTCAGAAATGTCAGATAAAAAGTCACAATTACATTTTTTTATTTTTAATTCAGAGGCGGAAACGGGCTTCCATACATATCTGTATGAATCAAAAACGAAAGAAAGAAAGAATGAATGAGAAAGAAAGTAAATGAAAAGAAAGATAGAAAGCTGAGCACTTGAACAAGACATATTGTTAATTTCTTACTAAATTTCTTTACTAACCAAATGTTAAATTTTGTAGTGTAGTGTAGTCATCGCACTGAAAAAAAGTTATTTTATTATTTATATCTTAAATATTATTTTGTGTTTTTAAGATGCATAAAATGCTAGTTGTAAAATGTCATTTTACCACAAAAATTATGTTAAACATACAGTAATACATAATATGAAATGTGATTCAAAGTTTTGAAATTTTTAATTTTTAGAATTCTCTAATGCATGTATGTCCACTTATGGACATTGTTACACAAATTAAATTTAAATGTAAACGTGTTAGAGCATGTAAAGTACTTTATGAACACTTCTAAACATCTAACAGTGCCTTAGTTTAAAAAAAAAAACTTTTACAATAAAACTATAATAAAATTACATAAGTTTTTTTTTTTTCTTTTTTTGTGTGTGATAGGCTCGCTGAATACTCAACAGTAGCCTGTATTTACATGCAAGGAATGTGACATTGTATTAGAAGACCAATGTGTGTTTAACCACTGCTGAGACTATTTAAATCAAGGCTTAGAAGATTAATAACCGGTTTGGTTAAATCAAGAACGAGATCAAAGTCCTCTGCTTTACACGAAAGTCTGCAATTCATCCACTAATGTAGAATTAGAGGAACCACTGCCTCAAACAGTTATCACTATAAGACCTACATGCATTTATTTATTTATTTAGCATGCTTTATAAATTTGAAAATCTTCCGTCAACTTTTATGAATTGTTCGGCAAACAGAAATGATGTAATTGTGATATTTGCATGCTGATATGTGATTATGCATAATTGGTCTTTTCATTCTTGCTTATATTGAAGTCACCTTTAAACTCTTATGATATGTGTTAATTTTCAAAAACAATAATGAAATGCTAATGTTATTCTTTTACTCCTTGAAAGCATTGGATTCCTGCATGAAATAATCACATTATTTCTTATTTCTAATGTTTGGACGCAGTGTAGTGTGTTGTGTACGCTTGTGTTTGATCAAAACCAGGGTGACTGGGCTCTGGCTGTTCCTCGCAATTAAAGTTTCATGAATACTGAGACAGGAACTTTGTATGGGTCTCCAGTGTGGCTGTAATTACTTTTTGTGGTCACCTTTGAATGGTGATTTTTTTGAAGTCGCAACGCTGCTGTAAAATTCGACTTATTTCCTTGTTATTGGTAAGAATATATTACTTTTTTTTTCCACATTCATGCAAGAGTGATTTGTATGTTTGAAGAATGCCTAGTAGCATTCACACCTTTCTTTCTCTCTCAGTTCTCCTCATCATCATGGTCCTCATGGTGGTTGTCATCAATAGCTGATTCCGGTTCTGTTGCTCATCAGTGCTGCAGCGTTCAGGTCTATTTTTTCCTCTGTCCTGTTTACATAATCAAGACGATCACGTGGTTTCTCTACGGCAACGTAAAGGCAAGTTATAATTCATGTAACGATTTACCTTTGAACACCTCGTTGTAGAAGTGTTCACTTTATGACTATTCCTTAGTCCTTTATTATAGACTGATCTGATTCCCTAACTCAGTTATCCAGTCGCAACAGTCAACAGCACACTAGAAAGGATTATTATCAAATAACAACCTAAATTTCAATCTTCAGATGGCTTGAAGTCACCCACTACACTCTTAAAAATAAAAGTGCTTTAAAAGGTTCTTCACAGCGATGCCATAGAAGAACCATTTTTGGTTCCACAACGAACCATTCAGTTAAAGGTTCTTTAAAGAACCATCTCTTTCTTACCTTTTTATAATCTGAAGAACCTTCTTTCGCCACAAAGAAACTTTTGTAAAACAGAAAGGTTCTTCAGATGTTAAAGGTTCTTTATGGAACCATTTAAACAGAAAAGGTTCTTCTATGGCATCGTGAAGCACCTTTGCTTCAACAAGATGGCTTAAAAGATTACTCCACTTTCCGAATAAAAATTTCCTGATAATTTACTCACCCCCATGTTATCCAAGATATTATGTCTTTCTTTCTTCAGTCACAAAGAAAGATTTTTGAGGAAAACAATCCATTTTTCTCCATATAGTGGATTTCAATGGTGCTCATTGGATTGAAGGTTAAAAATGCAGCTTCAAAGGGGTCTAAGCAATCCCATCCAAGGAATAAGGGTCTTATTTAGAGAAACAATAGGTCATTTTCTTAAAAAATTATATTTATACACTTTTTAACCACTCCAGTTCAAGACAGTTAGGGTATGTCAAAAAACTCCCATCTAATTTTCTCCTCCAACTTCACAATCATCCTATATCCATCCTACACGATCCTTTAAAATAAGACAAAATATGTAGCGCCAATAGCCTTGTGGCGCCATACAGCGTCATTGCACTACGGGTGTCCCGAGTTTGATTTGTGGCTCAAGGACCTTTGCTGAAACCTCTCTTTCTCCCACTTTGCATCCTGTCAGCTCTTCACTGCCAAATGCCAAAAATAAGTCTTTAAAAAATGCTAAAATAAGACAAAAGCTTTATAAATACAGCCTTGAAAGCTTTTTTTTTTTTTTTTTAAATAAATAGACTTAAAAATAAAGATAAATGGTGGCTTTTTTATTCTAATTTTCCCCTTAACAACTTTTGATTTTTACTATTTTTACTTCTCAACTTCTTGAAAAACATGGATTTGTGAAGGGAATTTTAAAAATGTGATTTCTACATCTGGAAGAATCACGGTAAAAAAAAGTAATAAAATAAAAGAAATGGTCAAGAAAATAAAAATGTTATGATATATATTTTTAGTTATGTCAAGTTCAATATTTCTTTTTTTATTTCGATATTAAAAAACCAATAAATATTTTAAAAACTTTGTGAAAACGAATAAAAGTAAAGCATTTATTTTAATTTCATTTCTTTGAAAGTGCAAACTCTGAAGAACATTCAGTTATTTAAGTGAATTTTGTAAATTAATTATTTAAAGATTTTTTTTATTTAATATATTGCCACTAGTTTATGCAAGTAAAATCTTAAAGTCTTAAATTAAATAGACCAAAATGGTTGAGAATGACTGCTTTAGATTAATTTCATGGTGCTTTCGTAGTCTTTTTGAAACTTGAAGGCTCCAGTTTCCATCCATTGTTTTGCATGTAGAAGTGCAGCTACTACATTGTTCAGCATTTCTCATTTAGTGCTTCACAGAATAAAGAAATGTAGGTATACTGGATTGCAAGGACATGAGGGTGAGCAAATGATGTCAGAATTGCTATTTTACCTTAAAATATGAAAACATTTGCGCATCAAAGCACTTTCCATTGGTAAACAAACTAATTCCGTTGCATCCCCATGCTTCGGTACTCTTAGCAAAAACAAATAAATCTCGCAACCGTCGCCGAGACTTCCTCTTGAGGCTGCCCCTACAGGAAGCAAAGCCACAGATGGACAGAGACTTGCCTCCTTCCCTGGGAGTGCAGTGCCCGTGGTTTCTCACGTTAAATTGGACTACTTAAAGTGTACTGCAATTCTGGCCAGGGAACAGACAGAGCTCTAGAGGGATCCCATACTGATTTAAGTCACCAGGGACTCTGGCAGGGATATTTTGTCTCTCATATCTATATACTATTATGGCTTTTGCAGGAAAGGCACCATCTTGAGTGGGGATGTGAGATGAAACCAGATGGGGTCGATTCACACCACTCTGAGACAGCAAGGGTTTGGGAGGCACCCTGCAGCCACTTCTTGTTATCTTTTGTCACCAATCAAGTGACTTTTTTTTCTTTTTCTTCTCCTCTGCGAGCGAATTCTCATGTTTAGTGTCTACGGGTTTTCTGGCATCCAACTGCAAGAATAAAGTGAAATTTTCTACATTGCGTCCCACTGAAGGTGACATATAGACTGTGACGTGAATAAAATCTTGAGGGGGAAAAAAAAACTTGTATTAAAGAGTGTCAAAGGCATTTTCCATATCTGTTTTTGTGTTTATAATACCTTGATGGACTATTTGGCCTACATTTAGACAATTTATACAGTAATTGTTCACTACAAAATGCAGTTTTCTAATTGAATTCATCTCTAAAGTTAGTCAAATTCATTTTCAATGATTCACTCGGCAGCACACAATGAAAAACACTACAAACAGGTGTTTGTGTGGGGTTGTTAAACCAGGTCAACAGATGAGTAGCTTTCCCATGTTTGTTCAGTGAAAGCCATGATGGCCACCTTCCCATTCTTTCATTCAGATTAGCCCTGAAAGCACGTTATTAGCATTAATATGTGCATGTGTGTGTGCGTGCCATTCAGGAACATCCAAACCCATCTCTAGGATTGCTGCAAATCTGAAAAGAATAAGCTCTCACATATGTGAGGTTTCTGCCCTTTTCTTTGCCCTCACAAAAGACATGGAAGCTCTTGGCCCATCAATAAAGGATGAGAGGAGAATGACGTCCACTTCAGTCAGTAGAGAGGGCCTGTACATTGCTCTGTTTGTTTATGAGTGTTGTGTGTATTGTCTGCAAGTTATTTTCCACCATAAACATTTACACTCATGCTGACCTAATCTCCACACATTATAACTCTTAAAAATAAAGGTTCCGAAAGGGTGTTTTTGTAGTGATGCCATAATAGAACCATTTTGGGTTTCCCAGTGAACCTTTCAGTGAACAGTTCTCAAAAGAACCATTTTGAAGAACCTTTTTCAAATATAAAGAACCTTTCTGCATTTGAAAGGTTCCATGGCTGTTCAAGGTTCTTCATGGAACCATTGATGCTAATAAAGAACCTTTATTTTTAAGATTATATATTATTTTCTGTCATACATACAGACCCAGTGTTATAAAGAGAGATTTAACTACATATCTGCTCTAATTCTTCCATCATATACTGTACAGGAACTCCATAATGCTTGTCTTTACAACAAAAAAGAGAAACTGATAACGCTGCTTGTTGGCAAATCCCACTCATTCACAGCTTTGTTTGTGTGTGTGTATGTTTTTGCATGGGTTGCTTTATAAAACAGTGCCCTTTGGTGTATGTTTTATTACTAGAGGCATTTTCTCCTGTCTGAGATGTCAGCCAGCTGGATCTTTTTTCGCCTGTCCAGGGCATCACTCCAGGATATTATTGAAAGCAAGCACTGGTGTACAAACAAATATCTGAAGTACTGATGTACATTTGGGAGCTACACAAGCTTGTCATTGGATTGCGGACTAAGAGGCATCCTATCAAAAAAAAAAACGTCATGTCCATGGCTGAATTTTACAGCAGTGTTTCATGTAGGCTGGTCAGTTACAATGTACTTCTTACAGGTTAAATTTTATATCTTGTGGTGGATCATACAGTTGAGGTTTTGCAGAATAAGCAAAATGTTAATTATTTTACCAAAATAAGAGGGGTCATACAAAATGTATTTCATTTTTTATTTAGTACTGACCCGAATAAGATATTTCACATAAAAGACATTTACATATATTCCACAAGAGAAAATTATAATTGAATTTATAAAAATGACCCCGTTCAAAAGTTTACATACACTTGATTCTTAATACTGTGCTGTTACCTGAATTCTTCAGGTCCCACAAATTCTTTGTTTTTGTTTTTTCCAACAATAACTGTATGCTTTTGAGATCTATCTTTTCAGACTGAGGACAACTGAGGGACTCATATGCAACTTTTACAGACAGGTCAAGTGCTCACTGGTGCATCAGAAGGAAACACAATACATTAAGATTTGGGGGTGAAAACTTTTGAACCGATGAAGATTTTTCTTATTTTGCCTAAATATCTTTTTTTTTTTTTTTTTTTTTTTTTAGTACTGCCCTTTAGAAGCTACAGAAGATACTTACATGTTTCCCAGAAGACAAAATCAGTTCAATTTACCCTGATCTTCAAATTCAAAAAGTTTTCACCCCCCGCTCTTAATGCATTGTGTTTCCTTCTGAAGCATCATTGTTTGAACCTTCTGTAATAGTTGCATATGAGTTCCTTGGTTTTCCTCTGTGTGAAAAGTTTGACTTTTCTGAAGAACAGCGAGCAGTTTAACTGTTCAGGAAAATAAGGAACAACTATCACAAAAAAAAAAAAAAAGAAAGCTGTGGATCATTCAGGTAACAACAGTATTAAGAGTCAAGTGTATGTAAACTTTTAAAAAAGGTAATTTTTACTAATTATTTTCACTTGTGGAATGGAATGTAAATGTCTTTTATGTGAAGTATTTTACTCAGGTCAGTACTAAATAAAAAATAACATGCATTTTCTATGGTCCTCTTATTTTAGTAAAATAATTAACATTTTGCAGATTCTGCAAGGCGTAAGTACACTTTTGACTTCAACTGTATATTGTAATGCAAGATGTCTTACATGCACTAGTTTTCTTCAGTTAAGTGCTGATATCTACTCTGTAGGGTTTTATAATCTATGTTTAAGCTAATTTGTGAATGCAAGACACTACAAATGTTGCATAATCATTGATCTCTAAAACAAAATAGCACTTAAAAAAGCACTACACTAAGCACTAAACTTGTGCCAGAGCGTTTAAAAAAGCATCAAAAATATATTTTACTACTTTGAGATGTGCCATGTAATATAAGCTGTGAAAACCAACATGAAATGGCACTCCCAGCCCACTTTTTTCTATTAAGTGATGTTTTTTGAATAGAACAAGATGTTTTAATAAGTACAAAACATAAGGACTTTTAATTGCTAGGAGCAGACTTAGAAGAAAGTGGGTGTTACATACCGAATGCAGCCTAACTAACTAGTAGCCTAAAAAGCTTAAAATGAAAGATGTGTGTCTACGTGTACACTAGGGATCTGCCTGAAGAGTGAATCTGTATTCGGAAGCCACAGAAAACGAATAACGCGTTCTATGGAGCCACTATAGGGACATGGTTAGCTGCTTGCTAGCAGTAGGCTGTTACATTACAGTACATAAAATTTTACTTACCACATAAACAGAGTAAGGAGAGATGACTCATAGGACAATGGCGGATTTGCAGATCCTGAGCACCACTGACAAACATTTACTTTTGTAAAATGTGTGTTAAGTACTGCCACTCTGTAGTACACACAAAATATGCATGATCGTGAATCTTGAAAGTGAAAGTAAAAAGCGAATGCGCATTCAAAAGCAATTTAAATCACTGATGATCGCAATTTATATACCGTTTTTATAACAATATATTTTTTTGCCTCCTATCTTGTATTTATTTCCTTTAGGGGTTCTGAAGTATGCATGAATTACTTTCTGAACACTGTATTCGGATTCGGGCATACAATTCTTTTATATGAGGTTTTTAGTTGTAGTTTTGGTGGGTGGGGGGTGGGGGTTGCTCTGTTGTTTTTAAATTTTAAGGCACACCTGAAATTACAGGATGAAAATGCACTATTGTAGCCTGAGGTAGACACAGGCCAATAAGAACTCTCCTCTTGATTGCCATTAGAGGACTTGGCAGCTCTCCGCAGTGCTATCTACTTCAGAGGAATGGCGCTGCAGTTTTGGGGAGGCAGCCTCCTAATTTGCACATATGGAAATGCTTTTTCGTGCCATTCCACCGCCTCTGTTGTGGCCAGATGGAATTAGAGAGCGCTCAGAAGCCGTGAAGGCAAACACATCAAAAAGAGAGGAGAGCGGGGCTGTTTTTCCCCCCTTTTTCCATGAGAGACCATGAGCTCTGAGATAAATAAATAAATAACCACCCACTCACAACCACCCCCTCTCCCCACACACCTTTTTTTGCTTTATATAATTACATCCAAAAACAGGTATGAAACTTTGCCTCATGTTTAATAAAGAGATGGTTGTGCACACACAAGTGTATTTGCATGTTAGATATCAAGTCTTGTTATTGTACATCCTTTTGGCACTGCAGGAAATTTTGTTTTTATACTGGAGGTAGAAGTTCATCTATTAATGATAGGAAAAGGAAAGGCTTAATAAATTAAATTACAAATAAATTACATTTGTAAATGACCATCAAAAATACTTTTAATTTATTTTCTTAGTAGTAATCTTCTCTTTCCTTATCATGCTTGCTTTGTAGTCTCTCCATCCTTTACAAATGTATTGTTTTACTGTTTCTCTCCTTGTGAAAGTCTTGCTGTTTCAGTAACGGTCTAGACACGGTCTTCGCTGCAGCTGCATTTTATTTATCATTAAGCTCCAAACTTCTCAGTTCTTTTGCCAGCATTATAATTAACATTTAAAGTTCCAACATAGACTGTTTTTTTCCTCCTCAGCGATCACCAACAGCGTCAATGAACTTGCTGAAACTAGACACATAAAATGAAAATCACACCACAGGTACTTCATTTCCACTTTGCCAAATGACTGATTAATAATTTTTAAAACTGTAATAGTCAAATTGTTTTTAAAGCACATTATTGAAAATTTAAAAAGAAGAGAGAAAATGTGACCCTGGACCACAAAGCCAGTCATAAGTAGGACGGGTTTATTTGTTGCAATTGTATGGGTCAAAATTATTGATTGCTCTTTTATGCCAAAAATCATTAGGATATTAAGATCATGTTAGCATTGCTAAAAACTTCATTTAGACAACTTACAATGTGATTTGTAAGTTTGTTCAATATTTAGATTTATTTGCACCCTCAGATTCCTGATTTTCAAATAGTTGTATCTTAGCCAAATATTGTCTTAATATATTAGCTTTCAAATGATATATAAATCTCAGTTTCAAGAGAATTGACCTTTATGACTGATTTTGTGATCCAGGGTCACAAATGTTGGCTTTTTTCTCTTCAAAGAGAAATTAAGAGCCGGGGGTGAAAACTTTTGAACCGAATATAGATGTGTACATTTTTTTTATTTTGCCTAAATATCAGTTTTTTTATTATTTAGTACTGCCCTTCAGAAGCTACTTGCAAGTTTCCCAGAAGACAAAATAAGTTCAATTTACCCTCAAAAAGTTTTCACCCCCCGGCTCCTAATGCATTGTGTTTCCTTCTGAAGCATCAGCGTTTGAACCTCATGAGTGCCTCGGTTTTCCTCAGTGTGAAAAGATAGACTTTTCTGAAGAACAGCTGGAAGTTTAACTGTTCAGGACAAATAAGGGACTAATGAAAACTATCGCTAAAAAAAAAAAAAAAAAAAAAAAAAAAACATTGGAAATTTAAAAAGAAGAGAGAAAATGTGACCCTGGACCACAAAACCAGTCATAAGTAGGACAGGTTTATTTGTAGCAATAGCCAACAAAACATTGTATGGGTCAAAATTATCGATTGCTGTTTTATGCCAAAAATCATTAGGATATTAAGATCATGTTTAATGAAGATATTTTATAAATTTCCTAGCATAAATTTCAAAACTTAATTTTTGATTAGTAATATGCATTGCTAAGAACTTCATTTGGACAACTTCAAAGCTGATTTTCTCAATATTTCGATTTTTTGCACCCTCCAGATATTCAAATAGTTGTATCAAATATTGTCTTTCAGATGATGCATAAATCTCAGATTAAAAAAAAAAGACCCTTATGACTGGTTTTGTGGTTTAGGGTCACAAATGTTGGCTTTTTATTTTCTCTATCCTCCCACGTTACTTTGACAATCAGCATTATTTTCTAGATACTGTATACCTGAAATCCAATTGCAAAATGAGCAATCCCTATTCCCAGAACCCAAGAATCAATGTTAAATTAAAATATACACCAACGTTAAATTAATTAGTCAAAATGTAATATGCATTCATCAAAGGAAGAGCCCTCAGACTAAGTGGCAGTCTTATCTGTGCCTGCCCGAAATTCCTCTACTCTAAATTCTCTCCTCTCTTCCCTTTAAAAAAAAATTGAAAAAAATCTGTCTGTCTGTAGGAGACGGCGTCATTCAGGGTGGCCTGGCAAGACTCTATTTGTAAGGTGGTGTGTAAGGTTAATTGGAAATGATTTAGATAAAGTAATTAATGCAATTGTCAGCACACCCTTTCTTCATTGATGATGCAGTGGTCTTTTTCAAATAAGCTTCAAATAATGGATTGATTCTGGAAAGATAAGGCCTGGAGGAATAAAAGGAAAACAGACACACATCATTCCCATTTTGCAAACGAAGAGATGTGCAATACTCATAGATTACATGGATTCTCCCATACAGTATGTAAAGTGATTGAGAAACTTCATTTTTCGCCTGGTGCATCTTGTTGTGGTTCCGATGTAGTGTTAAAAGGACACTGTTACGGGATTCATAGCACACAATTCCCAGTGGTCTTGGTGAAATATGGATGAGTGCTACAGCCCAAACCACATCATATTACGCAGCGACTTTCTCCCAACAACATAAAATATGCTTGCAGATTAACTCCTTTATTAGGAACACATTTATGGTGACTCTCATAATGGACAACAGAGAAGAGAAAACTGCCTGGTGTTCATCAATTTCACCATTGTGTCATTAAAGGAATGGTTCATCCCAAAATGAAAATCCTGTCTTTTTTTACTCACTCACATGAAGTTTCCAGCTAATTCATCTTTCTTCACAAAATGACATTTTTAGGTGAAAATCCTGACTACTCTTTTCCATTCAATAAAAGTGATTGAGGACTGTGCTTAAAAATAAAATAAAAAGCATTTTAAAGGACTCCATGTCACTTTGCACTTTATCTGAAGTGTTCTGTTAACCCTCTGGTGCTACTTGTGGTCAAAAATGACCATTTTGCTGAATTTTTACTTAACATTTTGTATTTTTAGGGGATTTTATGGTACTAAATTATAGGCCTATTTATGGAATAGCTGAATGCTTTGAAGCACAAATTTAAGTCTTTACATTTTATATGAATAGTATTTTTACTCTAACTTAATGAAAATCAAAGCCATAAATCTTTACAAATTGTGTTTCAAATTTGAGGTTGATATCTTAAAAAAAATCTTTCAGTAAAATTTAGTTTGAGCATTTTTGAGAGTTTTTTTTTATTATTATTTTTTTTTTATAAGGCTGTAAAGTCATGTTCCTAAGTTTTATTTTATTTTATTTTATTTAAACTATATAAATATTAAATTTTTCACGATTAATTTTTAGACTAGCAAAAATCTTGATCGAATCACTAATAATAGGTTTTTATGTATAAAATGTAAATTTTTTGCAAATTAATTTACATTAAAAACATAAAATTAAGAATTAAAAATTGTATATATGGATGGTTTTAGAAACATGTAAATGCTTATAAAACCTTTCATTTTCATTATATGAATTTACTGAATAAATCAATTCAAGGATTTTATTTTTTTATTTTATTTTATTTTATTTATTTATTTATTTATTTTTATTTGTGTGTGTTCACATAGCAAGTGCCAAAACCTTTACCAAGATTCATAGTATTCGGATAAATGAAATGAAATCAAATCAAAAATACATTTAATTTAATTTTAAATAAATAAGTAAATAAATAAATAAATGTATAAATGTAAACTACCTAAACAGCACCAGAGGGTTTAATGACTTATGATTTTGATAAGAATTGAAATAATGAAATAGCAGCAGAAATAAGAGTAACACTTAGAGAGCAAATCATTCATTTGAGTCAAATCTTTCAAAGGAATCAATTGATTCAGTTCAAAATTGTTTAAATTATTTATTCAGGATCCATAAAGACAAAATCCATGGACCACAAAACCATTCATAAGTGTCAGTTTTTTTAAATTGAGATTTAATAAATAAAATCTGAATAAATAAGCTTTAGGACAGAGATACACCTATTTTAAAATCTGGAATCTGAGTGTGCAAAAAAAAAAAACTAAATATTGAGAAAATCGCTTTTAAAGTTGTCCAAATGAAGTTCTTAGCAATGCATATTACTAATAAAAGATTACCTTTTGATATATTTATGGTAGGAAATTTACAAAATGTCTTCATGGAACATGATCTTTACTTAATATTCTAATGATTTTGGGCATAAAAGAAAAATCAATAATTTGACCCATACAATGTATTTTTGGTTGTTGCTACAAATATATATCCGTGCTGCTTAAAACTGGTTTTGTAGTCCAGGGTCACATATACTACTTCTATGCAGCTTTTTAGACATTATTGGAGCTTGACAGCACCACTCCTAATGCACAACCATTATATGGAAAAAAAGTGTCTAGAAGAAAGAAAGTCATACTGGTTTTTAAAACATGATGTCAGAATTATAATTTTTGAGTGCAGTATTCCGTTAATGTTGTTTGTGCACAGATAATCTAAAAGCAAAGAAACTCTAGTCCAAAGAGTTCCTCACAGGAGAAACTTAGTCAACATCCCTAAAAGTCTGCATACTGTTAGCCTACTTTGCTGTACCTTCTGTATTCTGTGGCAGTGGTGGATCTGTTTTCTCATCCAGATGACATGGAGCTCAGAGACATTGTTTGCTTTGTGTCTCCTCAGTCCCCTCCCTCCCCGTGGCACATCCCTGAGGGTGAGAGTAAGTGGCGTAGTGAGCTAACAAAAGCAGGTGTTTCTGTAGTGAAGCGTGCCGCTCTCAGCGAGCTTCCTCTCTCTCAGGAGCACAGGGCGGTCCTCACCTCTCTGGAAAAACAGGCAGGGATGCTGCAAGGAAGGTGGAAGGGAGGAGAGCAGAGATTTAACTGATTTATTTACTTCGTTTTTTATTTATCTTTGGGGAAGTGCTAAAGCTGCTACTATTACTGCCTCTTTTGTCAGACTTTTGTGTTACTTTTAAAGCTGGAAGCTGCTCTTT
>NC_133381.1:14103542-14198010 GCF_049309525.1 Garra rufa
ATATATATATATATATATATATATATATATATATATATATATATATATATATATATATATATATATATATATATATATATATAACAATAAATGTCTCTAGAAGAAAGAAAGTCCTATTGGTTTTTGAAACATGATGTTAAGTAAATCATGTCATAACAATAGTATGTATATTAATGAGAAAATTAACAATTCATTAATTTGAGTCAAATATTTTTTTTAATCATTTGGTCCAGTTCAAAGAGTCATTTGGATGATAATTTGCATAGTAGAGAGCCATAAAAGTATATCAAGTAGTAAATAAAATGATAAAATTTACTTTTTTGTAAATTAATTTAAATTAAAAACGTATGAAAAGCATCTTAAGATTTTATTTTATTTTATTTTATTTTATTTTATTTTATTTTATTTTATTTTAAGGCTAATTCTTAGACTACCAAAAATCTGAGAGCCATAAAAGTATATCAATTTATAAATATCGCTTTGTGCATATGTGGATTCTTCTGAAGTGATTTTAAGGAGCTTTGTGAAGAACAAACAATTAACAATTTGTGAACTAATCATCATTTTGAGTCACATCTTTGCAAGGAAACATTTGGTCCAGAGCTTGATATCAAGTAACTGATTCAAATGATCTTAAATGATTCCTTAGCACTTTATGTGAATCAGTGAATCGGTTTTTTTTTTAACTGAACAAATATATCACCTAATAATTTATTTTTAATTTTTTAAAATTACAACATAACAAAAGTGCCCATAAGAATGAGAAAATTAACAGTCCATTTAAGGAATCGTCGGGTCCAGTTTAAAAATTTATCTTGGTCATTTGGATGAGAATTTGCATAGTAGAGAGTCATAAAGTATAAGAATTAATACATAAGACTTTGTGATGTATGTGAAGTCTTCTAAAGTGATTTTGTAGAGCGTTCTAAAAAAAATAAACAATTAACAGTTTGTGAACAAATCATTATTTTGAGTTATTTCAAGGAATCTTTGAGATCAAGTAATTCTCTCAAATGATTCCTCAGCACTTCATGTGAATCAGTGAATCTTTTTAACAGAATGAACTGATTCCGAACAGAATTTGCATGGTAGAAAGCACAATGACAATTTGCAGAATTGCAGTGGGGAATGGGAATAAAACCTGACGCAGGTTGGATTTGAACCAACATCCCAACGGGACAAAGCTGCTGTGCCGTAAATCCACTTGATGATCACAATTGTAAACATTTTTTGTGACATCAAAATAGCAGTTTTGGAGGGAAGTTTTGAATTTTGATAGCATTTTTACAAACACTGATTAGAGAAAATGTGGATGTATAAAAATGACGAAGGTGTAGATTTGTATTCATTTAAGTTGCATACAAATTATACAGTGGGAGGATGTCAGGTCAGGCTGTTTTGTGTGTGCTAAACTTCAGAATCAAATGGTTTACTTGATGAGAGTTTGATTCGGTGGTTATGAGGACCAGTCAAGTGTAACTGTACAATGTCAGGTGAGGGGCTCATCCCAACTAACTGACAGCTCGGAATGCATCGGCTCCCAACCATGATCTGAATAACGGGCCGCAAAAGGCTTGTTAACGTGCTTTTCAAGACAGAGTGTTCTACATATGTGCACCGATGATTTCCCGTGCCCTTAGGGAAGTACGTTTTAGAGACCTCGGGAGTGGCAATGCGCAGAATTTCCTGCAATCATGTCAGAAATTATGTTTGCTGCTGCATGATAAACTGCAAAGGGAAAAAACTGTTTGTGTAATCTGCGAAGACTCTCTAAAACCTTGCTAATTTTTTTTTCCTTCTCCCCCCTTTTCCTCTGTCCATTATTCCCCACAGGTATGCTAATCAGGAATTTTGTAGGTACAAATGTTTTTGTGGTCCGCTCGCCCCCCGTTGGGCCAGGTTGACTGGCAGACGGAACCTGTAATAGCAGGTGTTGCCGTAGTGATGCAGAACAGCTTGCCATCTCACCCAAGTTTGGATTTGTCCCTCAGGGACTGCCATTTGAATAAGCTTGAGCCGAGGGTTCGACTGTAGCGCCGCAAACAGAAGCTGCGCGGCTTTAATTAAGCACTGGTTGGTCAAAATAAAGCGGGAATCATTATCTGTGGCTCTCCATGTCAGGCTAGTGTCAGCTGCTCATTTCCGGCCCTTGTGCCAATCATATGTGTTTATATTTGTTTGTTTATTAAAAATTCATGTTTTAAAGGTTGTAAGAATTGCAGTTATTGATAAGATTGTAAAGTCATGTTCCAAGTTTTATGCCAAAACATTTTTCACAACATGATCTCATTAGTAATAATAGGTTTTCATGCATAAAATGTAATTTTTTTTACATAAATTTTATTACAAACTTATAAAAGCATCTAAGAATTAAAATTTACTGAATAAAATACATTCATGGAATTACTGAATTAATTAGGTTTATATTATTTTATATTATTTTTATGTTATTTATTTATTTATTTATTTTTTATTTAAATCTAATATTTTCTGTCAAGATTAATTGACAAAAACATTTTACACAACATGATCTCATTAGTAATAATAGGTTTTCATTTATAAAATGTACATTTTTGTAAATTAATTTACATTAAAAACATATAAAAAGCATCTAAGAATTAAATTTGAAACTATGAAGCCTTTCACAATCAGTATATGAATTTACTGAAAAAAATACATTCATGGAATTCATTTTATTTTATTTTATTTATTTATTTATTTTTTTAATAATTTTTTTCCCAAGACTAATTCTTATATTACCAAAAATCTAATAATTCCAAAACATTTTGTACAACATGATCTCATTAGTAATAAGTTTTCACGTATAAAACGTACATTTTTGTAAATTGATTTAAATTAAAAACTTATAAAAAACATTTAAGCATAAAACATTTTATACAGTTTTAGAGACATACAAATGCTTATGAAGCCTTTTATATTCAGTATATGAATTTACAGAATAAATGAATTCAATAATTAATTTTAGGTTATTTTATATATATATTTTTTAAATAATTAATTAATTTATTTTTTATTATTTTCCAAGGCTAATTCTTACACTACCAAAAATCGAATGTCAAAACATTTTGCACACATGATCTCATTAGTAATAATAGATTTTAATCTATAAAATTTACATTTTTGTAAATTAATTTACATTAAAAACTTATGAAAAGCATTTTTTTTATACATGAACGGTTTTTAGAGACATGTAAATGCTTATGAAGCCTTTGAAGTATATGAATTAACTGAATAAATTCATTCTTGAAATTTTATTTTATTTTATTTTTCAAGGCTAATTCTTTGACTACCAAAAATCTAATAATGTCAAAACATTTTATTGCACAAAATGATCTCATTCGTAATCATAACTGAATCATGAATTTACATTAAAAACACATAAAAAGTAGTAAAATGTAAGAGTTTTATATATTAACAGTTTTAGAGACACGCAAATGTTTATGAATCCTTTTATATTCAATGCATGGATTTACTGAATAAATACATTATTGGAATTCATTTTAGGTTAATTTTATTGTATTTAATCAATGACATATTAATAACATATTCACTTGGTAAATTAAAAATATCTACACTGGGGAAAAAAATAAAAATTGATGTTGAAATAATTTTCAATCAGGATTTTCCAATAAAGTTAACAAATAATCAAAGAATGAAATCATATTACATTATTATGACAATTAAATAAAATGATATTTCTTACAATAATCATTGTTTTATTTACAAAATTATTGTCACTGAATATTTATGTTCCTATTATAATGTTAATATTGTTGAGAAGTAGCTAGGTTTAGGGTAGGGGTAGGATTAAGGGCTCGAAAATGTTGATATAAAAGTAAAATGTATCTATGCCAATATATGTATAATATAAATGTGGATTTGTACAGATATGTTTCATAATACTTCTATATACTTCAAATGCAGCCAATAGATTCATATTGTATGTTTCAGTGTACATACAAATATATGAATACTGAGACAAGGCTACGATCCAAGATATATTGGATTTCAAATGCACTTTGAAAAGCCCGAGCAGCCCATTATAAAACAGTGAACTGAGCTTTAATAGTGTAGTGCATAACAGAGTTACATGACCAATCATGTCCATTGCTGAAATGGAAAATGGATGATAATTGCAATGACAAAGGCGATACAGTACACAGATTGAATGCATGCAATTGGACGGCATGTAAAACATCCCACAGTCCACCTCCAGAACACTTCCCTGAAACACTTACAGTATACAAGTGTGATGACAGGATATTAAGCTCCTTTAGAAACAGGAAAAAATAGTACATAAAAGCCCCAGCTTGTACCTTTTGATTTTAAATTGAACAAATCTGTCTTTCAGCATCTGTTGCAACGAAACGACCGTCGACGAGACAGACAAAACAAATCCGGTCTCCTTTTTCTCTGCATAAATGTGTCGCAATTAAGGCCGCTCCAAAGCAGAAAAAAAGCAAGTCAAGGAGAGTTAGAACATGTTTTTCTTTTTCTTTTCTTTTTTCAAAGTCCTTTCTTTCCCACTTGGCAATGGACTTTTTTCTCATTAAGAAGTTTTTTCAAGCAAGAATGGTGGACATATGTGCTTCGATACATTCCTCACAGGCCAAAAGCTAAACAGCACTGCTTATATTGAAAGAGAATCATGGGTAATAGCAAGCCTAAGACTAATGTGAGTGACATTAGGGAACGTTTAATCACATGGCACTGACCATCAGCCAGCGTGCAACGTCAGATCTGTGCTTCTAAAAATCCCTGCGAGGGTTCCACTGTGCGCAGGGGCACCTTCATGCGTCACGTTGACCCGGGTGATGGAGCACCGTAGTCAGGGACTCTGCGGCCCGGCGCATGAGGGATCAGCCTCGCTGCAGGACAGCAAGAACAGGAGGATTTTTCAGGGCTTTCTCCCCTGTGATCCGTTCCTCTGTTCCTGAACCGTGCTTCCCAACAAATGTGACCCTCTTACTGAAGTTTATTCCTAAACAAAATAGGTACAGTGTACATTGTGATTCTGTATTATTGTCATCCTCAAAATATTGTGCAATCTCTTCTTGTTTTTACTTTCATGGTGTTTAGATGATAACTAGAGTAAGGGTAAAGAAAATGTGATAGCACTTAGGCTGTAACGCCATTAGGTTTATATGCATTGCGGGAACATAAGGAGTAAAGATGGGCCACTAATCGAGGAGAAATTCGGGTACAGAGCCTGACCCTTGAGTTAATTAAAACAGTTTTATTGCCCTTTCTTGAATTAATTAAATGGATATTTGATCTCGCTAACCCCCATCCTCAGTTCTCTTTCCATCCTTCAATAAACTTTCCCTCTCACGGTCTGTCTACCAGAAAGGAACGTCGGCTACTGCCTGAAAGCCGAAGGGAGTTTTGGCACATTTTCTTCACAAAAAAAAAAAAGTCAACATGGTAGCGTTAACCATATGCATATCTGTTAAACACTTCCTGTCCATCATAAGTTGTTTTTTCTGAAGACGAGCAATGAGAGCAGTATGGAGGAGGGACCTTTGAAGATGTTAATGAGTGGAGTTAATAAATATCTGCAACAGCTATGCTTCACATGGCCTTTAAGCAATTAGCAGGTGCTTTTGAGAAGCTAAGCTGAGGAGGCTGTAATAAAAAAGAAAAAAGAAAAGAAAAAAATCCAGATGCATCTTTGAAAACTTTTTTTGCATTATATGTTGTCATATTGTATCGTTTTAAAGTATTTTTACATACACTTTGCAAAATCTGCAAAATGTTAATTATTTTACTAAAATAAGAGGGCTACATTTTTTTATTTAGTACTGACCTGAATAAGATATTTCAGATAAAAGATAATTACATATAGTCAACAAGAGAAAATAATAGTTGAATTTATAAAAATGACCCCGTTCAAAAGTTTACATATGCTTGATTCTTAATATCGTTTTGTTACCTGAATGATCCACAGCTATTTTGTTTGTTTGTTTTGTTTAGTGATAGTTGTTCATGAGTTTCTTGTTTGTCCTGAACAGTTAAACTGTGCGCTGTTCTTCAGAAGAATTCATGAGGTCCCACAGATTCTTTAGTTTTTCAGCATTGTTGTGTAACCCTTTCTAACAATGTCTGTGTGATTTTGAGATCCATCTTTTCACACTGAGGACAACTGAGAGACTTATATGCAACTATTACAGAAGGTTCAAACATTCACTGATGCTTCAGAAGGAAAAACTATGCATTAAGAGCCAGGGGGTGAAAAATTCTGAACAGAATGAAAATTTGATAATTTTTCATATTTTGCCTAAATATAATTATTTTTTCATTTAGTATTGCCCTTCAGAAGCTTCAGAAGATACTTCCATGTTTCCCAGAAGACAAAATAAGTTCAAGTTACCCTAATCTTCAACTGTAAAAAGTTTTCACCCTGTCTCTTAAAGGTTGTATCAGCGATTTCTAGCCTGAAACATAAAGTGTCAAATTCAGCTGACCTTTCATCACGATCCGCTCGCTGCCTGCCCCATAAATTGTCTATGAAAAAAACGCGTCTCTCTGGTCAGCCTAGGGTCCGAGATATGCCAAAAAACCAATCGGCACTACCAACCTTTCCACAGATAAACAAACAGTGTTCCAACCAATCAGCGTCAGGGGTTTGGTGTTGTGGACTTTCGCTCCGCCTCCCTCACATCCCTGCACCAGTAGGAAAGTCCACAACACCAAACCCCTGACGCTGATTGGTTGGAACACTGTTTGTTTATCTGTGGAAAGGTTGGTAGTGCCGATTGGTTTTTTGGCATATCTCGGACCCTAGGCTGACCAGAGAGACGCGTTTTTTTCACAGACAATTTATGGGGCAAGCAGCGAGCGGATCGTGAAGAAAGGTCAGCTGAAATTGACACTTTATGTTTCAGGCTAGAAATCGCTGATACAACCTTTAATGCATCTCTTAATGCATTGTGTTTCCTTCTGAAGCATCAGTGAGCACTTCTGTAATAATTGCATAGTGAGTCCCTCAGTTTGACTGTTCAGGACAAACAAGTGACTCATGAACAACTATCATAAAATAAAACAGCTGTAAATCATTCTGGTAACAACACAGTATTAAGAATCAAGTGTATGTGAACTTTTGAACAGGGTCATTTTAATTCAACTTATTATTTTCTCTTGTGGACCATATGTGAACATCTTTTATGTAAAATATTTTATTCAGGTCAGCACTAAATAAAAAATAAAAAAAAAATAAAAAAGTAATTAACATTTTGCAGATTCTACAAGGTGTATGTAACCTTTTGACCTCACTTAACTTTATAATTTAACATAATGCATTTATATTTCTAATTCTGTATTAATAATTTATGTTTAAATCTCTAACTATTTTGTTCCTTCCTTCTCTCCATAAATGAGCACAAACATTAGTTTTTATGATTAAACTGTAAGGTTTCATTTAGCAGAATTTATGTTTGGGTGAATAGTCTGTGCCTTAACAGGAAGTTAGACGTTGCTTGTTTTGCTCTTTCTCCAGGTTTCCTCTCTGGGATACTGAAAGTGTGGGAGAAATCCAGGACAGTTTTAGTGCAGTGGTGACATTTTGTCATCTGTTAAATGCGGAGGGCCACTCGGGGGGCTAATGAGGAGCATTTTTAGTGATCAATAAATCATGTGTTATTGATTTTTTTTTCCTAAGCCCTCTTCTGTTCTCTGAAAGTCAGCTGCCTCCCAGGAAGACGCTATTAAGGAGGCCTGAAACACTTGAATAATCAACACCAGAGCTGACCACTGGCTCAGACAGCTCTGATGATGTCATCACCAGCTTATTGTGTATAGTCCTCTTTGGGCTTACAAAGAATACAAAAAAACTTAATTAAAGACTGAAAAATTCAAGCATATCCAAGTTGATGTTGTTCAAACTCATCATCAACTTGGATATGGAGTGTTTTTGTGACAGGGCCTTGATTTCAAATACCTGAAAACTTGAAGCTGATCACAGTGATATAGGTGATGGATGTGTCTGCTAGGTAGAGGAGTCTGTTATAGTGAGAACAGATACAGTACTCCATGGCCACCAGAGGAAATACCGAGAGAAATATTGTGTGGAAAACACTTGAGTGATTTACAGATGTTGTGACCGTCATCACACATCCATTCACATGAATGAAGTTACAGTGATAAAACTGTCACAGGGGATCGCTGTCCAAGTTAAAGTGATAATATAATGTATCATTGTTGAAACAACACTGTCAAACCTTTTCACAACTTCAGATATTTTGACAATGCCTCTCATTGTTTTGAGAATGGATAGGTACTTTTCCAGTTATGTGTGAGCAAATCAATGGAGATGGTGATTAGATGACTGTCAGTGGTGTTACTGAGCTCTTTCTCTGGCATTTTCTCAGAACAATGTGGAACATTTAGGGCGACAACATTGATGATGGCTTTGTTAGACTTTGTGGGAGATTCTGTTAAAACTGCCATTCTTGACCTCTTTAGCAACCATCAATGTGCACTGTAAAAAGTTATAATAAAGCTGAAAAGCTATTCAATGATTTATTTTATTGCAGGATTCTTTGGTTCACTTACTATTATGTTCTAACAGCTTTTAGGAACTTTTTTGAGAACATAAAACTTTTAGGAAGAACTTTTCAAATCAGCAAGCATAGCACATGAGATGGATTAATGCATTTTTAGCTCAAAAAGGTCTTTTCTGATAACAAAAAGGGGTTTGAAGTTTATTTCCATTCCCCTCTTTTCCAACTAAATTAATTAGATTGCATTGTTTGACTGTTTTACTCACAATGTTTGTTGTCATGTTTAGTAACTTTTAGTCTGATGTCAGGATGAGTGTCTTCCTCTACAGAAAATGATCAGTTAGCTGGTTTTTACCCTTGTGTTTCCTGCATCAAGTTCTGAAATCTGTTTGTGCTAATTTAAGGCATTTCATAAGTGTTTTTGTTACATTTGTCATGCTCTGAGTACTTATAGTACTCTACCGTTCAGATTTTTTTCCCCTTTTATTCAACTTTTATTTAGCATGTATGCATTAAATTGATCAAAAGTGGCAATGTTACAAATAAAACTGATTCAAATAAAAGCTATTCATCAAATAATCCTGAAAAAAAAAAAGCAGCACAGCTGTTTTCAACATTAATGATGAGGATGAAGACTGGAGAAATGGCTGCTAAAAATTCAGATTTCCAATCCCAGGAATAAATTACATTTTTAAATATATTGAAATTGAAAACAAGTACTTTATATTGTAATAATATTTAACAGTATTACTTAATTTATGATCAAATAAGAGACTTTCAAAAACATTTAAAAATCCTACCGACCCCAAACTTTTAAACAGTAGTGTATGTGATGCTTTGAGTAGTTTAAAGGTCCCATATTGTCAAAATCGAAATTTCCTGGCTTTTATCTTGATAACTGAGGTCTAGGGGCTATGTAACTACCATATGAGTTTCAAAGCAGTCAATCCACAGTAAACTGCACACAGCGTGCTTAAAGTAGCTGTTTCTTTTCACGAGACGCTGTGACTTCCGTAAAGATGTGACGTCCGATCTACTCAGTCACCGCCTTCAGTCACCACCCCGAACACCAACCACTGTCCCACCCTCCTTTTGTCAAACCCAGACAACAACGCATCCATTCCATTGTTGAGCAACAACAACACGAAAACAAGTCGAGAAAACGCTGTTCAGTCCATGGATGTCAGGAAACTACATCATTGCACAGGCTTCAGAACAACGTTAATATAAGAGACCAGTGGCAGTCAACTTCAGCCTCTTTCACTCAGCGATTCCGGTAAATACATGGATAATGTGTCCCATGATTTGTTCCGGAGATGTTTAATTTGGTTCATTCACAGTTGTTTTCCGGAATCTGTGCGTGCTTTACACACAACCCATAAAGACATGTGACGCTTGGATGTGAGATGTAATGCAACGCGTACGATTCACTAAACCTAAACTAACCTGAACAAACTGTGCTTCAGCGCTGATAGTGCAGAGCTGGCTCTGCCTGATCGCCGCTTCATTCCACTTTGCACGTATTTTTTCGTCGTGAAGAGTCGCATGATAACGTGCATCATCACTACAACACTGCCTTTATGGTTCTGGCTTTTGTTCACACAGCGCTCGTTCCCGTAATTTTCCAGAATCAGCGCGCATTGTGAAAGGGGCTTTACTAAAGCAACAGTTATGTAGCTTACTGCATTCGGTGTTTGAAAAAGAAAAAACATTAATGATCGTTCTGAAATATCCTGTAGAGTATCAGCAGGCTAGGCTCTCTCTATGGCTCTGGGTTCGGCTACAACGATACATGACCGTAGTTACCTGTGATTGGCCTGGCTGTGCGTCACTCAGAAAACAACAGGCCAATCAGAAGAGAGGCTCATGAATATTAATTAGATGGGCCAAAATCGACCTGTTTTTGACAGAGCTCCTAAAAAAGGAGCTGTAAAAATATATTGAGATGGATTTTGGCACTTATACCGCAAATATATATTCTTAAGGACATCAACAACTAAAATAAACCTCCAGAAATGTGTACAATATGGGACCTTTAAGGGTGTGTTCACACTTGTACTTCGGATCCATTGGTTCATTTGGTCCGGACCAAAAAGGAAAATGATACGTTTGGTCCTGGTCCGCTTAGCGTTCACACTGGCATTTTTGACAGCGAACCTAAAGATATCAAACCTGAAGGTATAGTGATACGTTCACAACCTGTTTGGTCGGGTTAAATAGTGTATATTTCATGGCAGAACTCACCAAACACTAAAAACAAAATGAATAGGTGCGTTCGACTTAAATTGGCACTGCGGGTGTATGACATTAAAGTACCTGTTCACTGATCGGTCTACTCAGCGCCACTTTAAGTCAGATACACCTAATGCCGCCTGCTGGACTAAGCGCGCTCATTGTTCTGTGTATATGATTTTATTTTTACCACCTGCAAACTCACAAAGAGCTCATAAAAGGCACTTTACCTCCTCGTTGCTCCACGTTTGCCCTTTGCTTATTTTGTTTTGGATACACCACTTGTGTAAAATAATGTCACATAGCAACGCATCTTGTCATTACTTCCTGTTTTTGGTTCGTTTAGAAGTATTTGGTCCATGTTGTGTTCGTATTTCATTCAAACCTCACCAGAGTTCATTTGAAAGTGGACCAAGACTGCTAAAAAGATGGGTCTTGGTCTGCTTCCAAACAAACTTGAATGAAATATGAACGCAAATTTGGTGCACACCAGGGTTTGGATGGTAGCGTTCACACTTGCTCAAACGAACCGCACTAACAGAGCAATCGCACCAGAGTTCATTATAATCAAACCAAACATGACAAGTGTGAACACACCCTAATTGTTACAATTATGGCACATAATGCCATGCACACTACTGTAAGCTTCATTGTTAAGGTCCATGTTCCTTTTTTATAGTCCTAATAAATTGCTTTGATAAAACGTATTTTATGTAAGTTCGTATCTCACATGAGGTCAGCGAAGAGGGAATCATGAGTTAAAAGCATTTGTTCTCGTGAGAGAAACCTATGGTGACAGTGACACTCCCTCAGTTGTGTCCTTTGGCCTTGCTGTTAGCAACAAAAGAGGGGACTTGTCGAGTCAAACAGCAGGCTCTAATCATATACTCAATTAACAGAACTGGGGAGAGAGATAAGATGCCCTTTCCTTTGGATGAAAAAAAAGGTTAAACATTTATGAACAGATATAAATCAGTTAGCACCTGCGAGGCTCCAGGGGTGGCAGAGGCTTTGCCAGCGCCAGCCGGGCACTTGTGGGAGAGGGAGATCTCCTCTCTGGCCGCTGCCTACCGTCCTCTTTCCTGTCCTGTGGAGTGCCCCCTCGCGTGGGTCTAATTATCCTCTTAAATTTATATCTGCAGCCACAGGAGGCCCCCCGGGATTAGACTGTGTGTGTTTAGCAAATTGATAAAGAGACTTGCTGTTTGGAGGAGACTGATATCCACTCCTATATGTGATCTCTCCACCTCGGCGAACACAAGCAAACACTCTTTCACCGGCAGAGAGCGAAGGTTCGCTGAATACAAAGTGGGTTTCCTGTGAGAGGACCGTCATTTTATGAAGAACGGTAGCACTATATGATGATCTTTATGAAGATTGCTCATTTTCTCCTGGGCCCCTGTTTTAAGACACCATAACGCTTCGTTATATATGTCTTCATTTAGAAGAATGATCGTCTGATGCGGTTGGAGACTGTTGGTTAGGTATTAATCTCAAACGCGAAACCGTAAACAGACCTGGCAATGGGTTTGGAAGGGAACCAAGAAACATTTTAGCTTAAAACACACGGTTTCACTTCCTATTGGGAAATAAGCAAGGCTGAATGGATATCAGTTAATAACTTAAATTGTGGTCGTTTTGGTTGGATACAGACAAGTGAAACTTTCATAATGGAGTTCTTTAACTTTTAATTGGATATGAAAATGATGATGGCTCTTTCACGGACACAAGTTAAGGTTGACAGGGAAACAATGATACACCCATGCCACGATCCAATTATATATGATGGCATGAGGAAATAACAAAGAAAACATGAACAGCATTCTGTCACAGCTGAAAAAATAAGGTAGTCTATTGATACGTTTGCTCTTTGGAAGTCATAAATCTTCTGCATTTTATGATACAGGTCATGATACGGCCTGAATACCAGTCTGGTTTCATTGTGTTGAACTAATTGTGTGTCGACCGCAGCATGTTGACCACTATTGGGGCCAGAACCTCAAACCCCAAAACTATTAAATGAGCGTTCCTGTGGTCACTAAAAATACCAATGACCACAGAATTACCAACATTAGAGGAGATAAAGAGACCCAGCGGCCTTCTGCGGTTTGGTTGCTTGCCTCTGCTATACGGTATATTGTATATATGTATATATAGAAATGCATTAAAAACACATTTTTATTTTTAATCAGATTTAATATGCCCCTTATTTATATATATTTTTATTAATTAGAACATAATGTAAGAATGATCCATCACCTTAATAATTTACGGCAGTTTCAACGAGGACCAAGTTAAACCAACATGCAGCGATTTGTCTAGCATTTACATTAATGTATTGGCCTCTTTAAAGCGTTTGCACAATTCTCCTCAAATGATGTGAATAAATGCCGAATGGAGGGAAAGAGCAGGGAGAGAGAGGGAAATAGAGAGAAAGAGGTCTGTAAATAAGCATCCTACATCCTGCTTTAACTGACTTTAGGTCCCTTTGTGGTGATTAGCTATCTCCCATGGGGCAAGTGAGTTAGCAGAAGCAAAAGCTTTCTAATGAGCTGAGCTCTCGCGCCCCTCATCCCCGTCCCCTATCCACACACTCGCACACACACAAACGCAGTCCCCGAAGAAGGGCCAGTGGCTGTCTGAGGGTCCCAGGAGTGAGCTCTCCCGCACCTGTTCTCCTCATAATCAGAACATTTCTCTACTCCATGTCCAGACCCAGCCAATTGTCCAAAGATGGGGCGTATTGCAGTTTTCTTTTCTTTTCTTTTCTTCTTTTTCATGGCGCTTTCATTGCTGTTTATTGTAAATAAGATACCGAAAAACTATTTTTAAAGGATTAGGTCACTTCCTCCCCCATGTTTTCCAAGATGTTCATGTCTTTCTTCCTTCAGTTAAAAATATAATTAAGCTTTTTTAGGAAAACATTCCAGGATTTTTCTTCATATAGTAGACTGCAATGGGAGCCAACGGGGTCCAAATTACAGTTTCAGTGCAGCTTCAAAGGCTCACACAATCCCAGCTGAGGAATAAGGGTCTTGTCTAGCAAAACAGTTGTCATTTTCTAAAAAAAAAATTACAATTGATATACTCGTTTATAAGTGATACTCGTTTTACCTTTTTGGTATAGGGTGACTTTCTTTGCATGTTCGCTTTGTAAACACTCGGTACTTTCGCCTACGTCACTTGTGACCTTTCCAACGTTGACTTCATTGTGCGTGAGGTCAAGATAGTGCAAGACAAGCATTTGTGGTTAAAAAGTATAGAAAAGTATAGAGTCCTTTGAAGCTGGACTAAAACTGCTACACCTAGTGACAAAGATGTTGTGATGGCAAGCCCGCTCACAAAAGAAGAAAGCTGTCGTGTCTACAACTGTGATGATTATCAACTAAACTCTGGACTTTCAAAAATATGTGAAATATTGAAAGCTTGCTGCATAGAATCTTTAAAAAAGAGTTTTACACACCGGTTTGTTATTGTGGCGACATTTCCATGCCCACAAACATGACGCTGCACAATAACGAAATGTGATTGGTTGCTGTACCTGTCTGTCATATGGCCTCTTGAGCGGGCCATTCAAAGCGGCCAAGGTTCCCAGACCGTCTGCTGTACTTGTTTAATTCCTTAAATATTCAGCTTTTTTGAATTAATCGGTTGAATGAATGATTCAGTGACTCACTCACAAAGACATTTGTGTATGTTTGTGAGTTAAAGGGATAGTTCACCCAAAAATTTAAATTTGATGTTTATCTGCTTACCCCCAGGGCATCCAAGATGTAGATGACTTTGTTTCTTCAGTAGAACACAAACAAAGATTTTTAAATCAAATAGTCTGACAGTCATATAATGGCAGTCAATGGGACCCACGGCTTTAGAGTAAAAAAAAAAAAAACATACACAGACAAAACCAAATTAAAACCTCTGCAGCTTGAGGGTCTTAACACTCTAAACAATCAGTCCGTGCTAGAAACTGAACAGTATTTATATATATATATATATTTTTTTTTTTACCTCTGATCCACCACAATGTCCAACTGTCCTGAGCGCGTTCACAACAGCTGACACATGATGAAGAGCAAGCAACCATAACTTCAGTTGATCAGACTCAAAAGGTGCTATGCAGAGCATGTTGACGCGGTACACGGCGGCTGTTGTGAATGTGCTCAGGACAATTGGACATTGCGGTGGATTAGAGGTAAAAAATTATATAAATACTGTTCAGCTTCTTGCACAGACCGATTGTTTTGAGCTGAGGGTTTAATGTGGTTTAAGAAAAAGAAACAAAGTCACCTACATCTTGGATGCCCTGGGGGTAAGCAGATAAACATCAACTTTTCATTTTTGGGTGAACTATCCATTTAACAGTTTTTGAATGTATCAACTGAATCAGTTAAAAAACAGTCAGTTGTTTCATTTGTAAATGATTTAGCATTTTTGAACGAATCGGTTGAATTCGGTAACTCACTTATAACAAGGTAATTTGTTGCCACCTACTGGCATAAGAGATAGTCACTGAAAAAATAAGTAAAAAATATTATTATATAATTTTATATTATAATAAATAAGATTTAGAATTAAATATTTTATACCAACATAAAAAACACTGTTAGAGAAAACATATTCATGCGATGATAAAATGTGGAATGATAAAATGACACATATGGACACTGTCTCTTGATACAGTAACTTTCACCCATACATCCAGCTCTTATTCCTAAGCAAAACTTTTATTTTCTCATTTTTGAATAGCACACGTTGTTTACAGCTCTTCCAAGGCTGAAGGCAACAACGGCCAAATATTTTGTGAGGCGGCACAAAGGGACGCAGAGACGCAAAGCGTTGGCAGATGGAGAGAGGCATGATGAGGACCTCTGTGTCAGGCAAACAACCTCCATGCTGCACAATTCCCTCAGCAGTGCTTGACAAAGGCTGTACCTGCCTCCTGATTGTGCACATGTTCCGTCTCCCTGGGAGATCCTCCTCAGGGGCGGTGCGTGGACGGGAGAGCGTTCCGAGCACAAGTGGGAACTGAGCATTTATACAGATGATTATCCAGACTGCAGTCAGAGAACAAATAAACAAAATACAGGTCGGTCTCAGGAGCCTAGAGTCGCTGGATCGCCCAACGCCCTTGTCTTTTCTGGTCCCTTGCACGGCGTTAGAAAGACACCCCTTGTGGGACCAGCGAAAGCGAGTGTCGAGCATGTGCAGAAGCGAGCAGTCACATCGTAAACTTTCCCATTATCGCTTTCAAAACTTTGCAAACACGTTGTCATCGCCACATAATCCACGTTTTGAAATGCTCATAACACATTTGTTATAACTGTGTGCTACAGCATACTTGCTACCATATGTACATATGCACATCTTGGGTATTATTTATTTTTATATACATTCATAAAGTGAAATTCAGTCAATGGTTCCCATTGACATCCATTGTCTTTTTTGTCCATGCAATGGAAGTCAATTGTTACCAACATTACTAACTGAAGGTGAGTAAACGATGACTGCATTTATATTTTGAGGTGGACTATCCCTTTAAAGGCGAAGAAGTTCCTGCAAGTGACTCTGGATTGATGGAAGATAGCTTCAGCGCTTTGTTGTACGAGTTCAAAAAAGGCTTGTTTTTGAAACGGCAGGTCCATTACAGCTCTCCGCCGGCGCGTTCTAGGGCACACGTTAAGTGGCGCTGGTCTGTGAGAGGTAAGTCTGATAAAAGGGCAATTGCTGCCTGCTAGCTGTCCATCACGGCTCAGAGTAAACAGGCCAGCATGGTGCAATAATCTGGGGAAGTGGCCCTGTTGCTCTCTGCATCCCTCTCTTGTTGTTTTCTCCTCTTTGGCCCACAGGGGGTGTTTAGACCAGGCCGCGTGACCCAGCAACCTGGGGAGGGCCCTGGGAGGGGTTCCTGTGCCACAGGTGAGGCCTCGCTGCAATCTGCCCCTTTGCCCAGCAGGCCAATCAAGCCCGTAGTGCACGTAGCAACCTGCAGGCAGGGAGGGGCCCGAGAGGACCTTCTGTCCCTCTGAAAGCTCAGAGGAGCCTGTCACCACCTCGTTTAATTACCTCTGTGTTCTTCATTAATTCATGGGCATCTTAATGCCCTGCAGGCCGGAGAGAGAGAGAACGAGACAGGAGGAGGAGGAGGGGGTGTGGTGTGAGGGCGCTTCCAAAACAAAAACAATCCCGTCAGGAGCCGCACCGGTCGCTTAGGATGCTCCACTGGGACTTCCTGGGCTACTTTAGTTAAGACCTTCATAATCAGCTCCATATTGTAAACAGGGCTCAAGGGTCAGCATTCAGGACCGGGGATATTTTGTCCCTGAGAGAAAGAAGCAAAACAAATCCCTGAAGTCCAGCCTTATGGCCAAATTACACCTGTGGTTGCTTCTATTAGGCATTTGGTAAGTGATTTGAGACGCTGAGAAATGGCTGGAGATAAAATGACCATAATGACACCAGAGATTTTGCCCTCACCTTGAGACCACAGATAGTTAGATGGCGGGAATCTCAAAACAACTGTATGTATTGAAAAATAAATTAAATAAGTTTAATTGCTGATGCATTAAAGTGCCAACCTGCAGTGATAAGTTCATTTCACTTTAGAATTTAGTTGAAAATTGATTGTAATAAATTAAATGAAAGTTTGTCACAAACTAGGCCGTTTTTCCAACTTTAGACATTTTTATGTGTTTTAGGTGATTTTAACAATATGCAAGTGCTGTATTAGATAGATTGATTAATTGGTTGGTTGTTTTTATTTATTTATTGTGTTGTATTTTCTTATTTATTTACATTTTTATATGAAAGTCACGCCAAATTTCTTGGGATATTTTTCATGACAATTTATTTTTGCATGGATTTTATTAATGTAGATCTAAAGTCTTAAAATATTAAAATCTATCAAAAAATGTGACCCTGGAGCACAAAATCTGGAATCTGAGGGTGCAAAAAATGTAAATATTGAGAAAATCACCTTTAAAGTTGTCCAGATGAAGTTCTTAGCATTGCATATTACTAATCAAAAATTAAGTTTTGATATATTTACGGTAGGAAATTTACTAAATATTTTCATGGAACATCATCTTTACTTAATAAAAATAAAAAATAAAAAGCAATTTTGGCTATTGCTACAAATATAGCTGTGCTACTTAAGACTGGTTATGTGGTACAGGGTCACATATGCAAGTTCTTCATTAGATTATTGTATTCTATTATTGTAATTAATTAATATATAATATATAATATATAATATATAATATAAAAGTGTGCACAATCTCCTGTGAGGGTTAGGTTTAGGTGTAAGGTAGGTGTAGGGTGATAGAAAGTACGGTTTGTACAGTATAAAAACCATTACGCCTATGGAATGTCCCCATAAAACATGTAAACCCAACTGTGTGTGTGTGTGTGTGTGTGTATGTGTGTGTGTGTGTGTGTGTGTGTGTGTGTGTGTGTGTGTGTGTGTGTGTGTGTGTGTGTGTGTGTGTGTGTGTGTGTGTGTGTGTGTGTGTGAAAGTCATATCAAATTACTTGGGATATTTTCCATGACAATTTATTTTTGTTACAGTTCAGTTGCATTTTATGCATTGATTTTATTAATTTAGATCCAAATATACAATTAAAAATATGAGAATCTATCATAAAAATATCTAAAAAAAAAAAAAAAATTGAAATTTGACTTTAAAGCATAAAGAAGTAGCTGAGCATTTCATTCCAAAAAAATAATTTCCAGATAATACATTTGAGAAAAATAATTTCCTCATGAAAATGAGAAAAAAAAATAGATAGAATGGTAGTGGATGTGTATACTTTAATTAACATTATTGGTAGACAGTTATTAAACGATTAAGAGTGTGAAAAGCTTTTTTAAGAAAATTGACAGGGCCAAAAGTGGCCGTAGTTTCTTCAAAAAATCATTTTTTATTTTCTTCTCTTACTATACTATGAAGAAAAGGGTAAATAATAAATCAAGTAAACAAGGGCCCGAAGAAACCAAACACAGACGTCTGTTGTTGTATCATTATCTATTTTCAGTAATGGCTGGACGTCTGACTCTGTAGGTGCCGTATGAATCTCAGTATGAAAGCTCTTGACAGGTGTTCATCAGCCAACAATAGGCAGCTTTTGTATTCTATCTGATGTCATCAGAGTGTGTGTGCAGCGCACAGGGGCCGCTCCTGACACCCAGGTCCCAGGGAGTGGAAAGTTAATCCTGTGACAGATGTGTCTTCTCTCTCCTGGCTCCCGGTCATGCTGCAGCGGCAACATCGGCGCCCTCCAGCCCGCCTCCCTCTCTTTTGCTCTCTCTTTGCCTATAAATATATAGGAGAGGTAAATGTTCACTCAATGCTTGGTGGAGTCCCAAGAGTCAGGCGGCCATGAGCGGCGTAACGGCGAAACACCCCCCTCATCTTCCTCTCCCATCCCTTCCGTGTCACATGATTTCTCGAGATTGACAGCCTCCCCAAAGAGTGAGAGCTGGAACAGATGGAATATGAATGGTTCAGTCGTGTATGAAAAAGGTGTCTGGGCAAAGGAGCGTCGATGGGGGAACTGCAATTGCAATTTAAGTGTGGCTAAATCTCTTTGTCTTCCTGTTCTCTGATCTCTCAGAAAACACACAGGAAGGTCTAAAATCAGTTCGGTGCACAACAAAACATTCCAAACAACTTACTAGATACGATATGGTGTGATATTGCACACTTTAAACCACTAGATAGATCATTTGTTTTCTATTTTCCAGTCAAGTCTGAGACGTTTTACATTTTTAAGAGCAGATTTTGAAGCTCAAATGCATCCCTTTCACATATGTGGTTTGGTTCAAATTAAAATGTACGTTTCCATCGCCCAAAAACAACTTCTCATTTAAAGTGTAATGGAATGCGTCCGCATAATAAAAGTCGAACTGTGAAATTTCATTTCCATCCTTCTATTTTGCTGGCGCAAGTCATAACGGTTCAAATTTGTGGATTCGATTTCTTCCCATTAGAAATACGGCCAAATTCTCATTAGAATTATGGAGAAATAAGATTGTATCGCAACACAGTCAGCATGTACTTTGCTCATTAGCGACTGTCTCAATCATGTCTTTAATAGGCATATGGTTATTATGAGATGCCATTTCAAACCATGTTAAGCACAGCAAGGAAACCCATTAAAACATAAGTAGGGGGATTTTTCCCAATATGAGGTCATAAAGGAAAATGATAAGACGGAGGGTCTCGGTGAAAGTCATAACTCTTTCAAGACTTTTTTTCTGGGAACGTCTTTCCAGAAAGGACAAATTCAAAGCCTAGACGCTTTCGCTGTGCCAACAAGGGTCCTGTCACAGTTTGTCAGTACACGCATATATAAACATTAAATATGATTGATAAGCGTTTCTTCTGCTCTCCCAGGCTTCGATTCATCTTCTGGAGTCAGAGTAGGGTAAGAACGTCTGTCTTGCCGGTCCCTCGACATCTATTTGCTTTTAAGCGCTAAGTCATTATCAACTAATACATGTAGATTGTGTTAGGAGCGAATGGTGTGCAGTGGAATGAGGGAAAAATTAGTGAAGTGTTATGGAGGACAGCAGATGTTAGGCTGGAGTTATTACAAGCTGAGATGATTAGCTGAAAAACATTACTTGACAAAGTGGTGGCATGCGGATGACAGCTGAAGTATTTTATGCTGGAAATTTGCAACATTTCTAGAGGCAAGACAAGCAGGGACCGTCAACGCAGCACGGCCTTAAATACGAAAAGCTGTAGTCGCTTTTGTCCTCATATCATTCCTCCCTGCTTTTTGACCTCTGTTATTTGTCGCTGTTGCTTACGTGAACTCTATAAAATCATTTCTCCGCGATACGGCTCTGACATGACATGCTCAATTAGCTATGCGGAAAAACTTCCTGTATTTACGCTGAACCCGAGCGAGCAGGTTTCTCCGCTTATCGTGTGACAGAGTTTACATATTAGGCGTGATTATGTTATGGTTGCCCGAGCAAAAAGATTCCCTTTACTGTCAATTACGAAATAGACAGAATGGAACAAAAAGGGGGAAATTTAAGCGTCTTCAACAACTTCCTGTAATTTCAATTTATTGAGAATGAAACAGAGGATAAAGATTTTGAAATTATAAGCTATTATGCGCCAGCGAGAGAGCAGGGCTGAGGGTGACTTCATAAAATACAGCTGACAAGCCTAAGCAAATTACCCAAGACCATTACAAAAATCACTTAATTGCTAACCATTCTGTCAGGTCAATTGACGCTAAATGAAAAAATAACAGAAAAGCGTTTATGCCGCGAAAGGCGGGCTCTGAGAATGAGGTGAACACTTAGGAAGGGGGAATGGGTGGAAATGCGCTTCGTAAAGTGCTTTCGTAGATGCTAGTCTTTTTCAGAACAGCCAATTTACCTCATAGCTTCTTCTGCTTAGAAATATTCACATGTATGACCCATTTTAAAACGTATCTGTTTTGTTTCTTTTGCATATTGTTTTAGGTGAGATCTTTATTTATTCACCACAGTGTCATTTAGAACTTGGTTTTCCTTTTTGCACAAAACACGAAAGCAGCTTGAACATTCTGCTAGATATCTCCTTTTTTTTCCCCCTGTAAAAAAGTCAGATTGTTTGGAATGGCATGAGATGCAAATGATGACAGAATTTTCTGTCTGAACTATTAGTGCTTTAAGTTCTGTATGTGTTTCACCAGTTGGTTTTCATTTTCCTCCTGTCCTGGCTCACCGTTGAGCGCCTGCAATTCATCATGGCGTGAGTTCAGACGGGATCTGAGAGGTATTATCGTACAATCGCAACATGTTACCTACCGCAGGATCTAAGGCAAAACGGTGTGATTGAAAACACGGCCCAGGCTAGAGCTTCTCTCCTGATCTGTAGCGCATAATGAATAAGGAGCTGCTGATTAGTAGATAAAAAGTGATTAATAGCCGCACTGATTATCGAATCAGGCCCCTCACCGGAATAATCAGTTAATTGATCATTATTCTATGGGAGCCGTCAGTATCCGCGACGGTGGTGGTCTGCGGAGAGCGCTGAAATTGAAGTTTACTTAACCTGTCAGCTGGAGAGGCAACATAGAAGAAGACCCACCTGCTAAATGTTATCCTTTCACTCACTTCTTTCTTTCTTTCTTTTCTTTTTTAATGTTAGATATATTTTTAGATATATTTAGATCAAAATTTTTATGATTATATAAAACAAAATATACAGTATATATAATGATTTATATAATACAATATATAATAACTATTTGATATCAGTTATATATAGATAAGTATCTGACTAATAATATTTAATGTCTGTTCTTTAGCTCTAACATTGTAGACATATTTGTATTTATCTGGTTGTTTCAGTGACATTTATTTTGACCTGTGTTGTGAAAACTAAACAGGTATTTGAAGTGATTAAGATAATGAGATCAGTCTGAAACTCTGTCGACAGATTTGCTAAGGAAGATGCACATCTTATCAGTCTATCCAGAATCCCTCCTGTATCGATGTCAGATTACACACCCTGCATGCTCTCCTGTTGTGCTGTGCTGTTCTGCCCCGCTCTGCTCTGTTCTACAAGAGAAATCACTAACTCCCAAGCGTACTCGCATGGACCGTTGGGAATCAGCCGTTGTGAGTAGAAAAGATTCCTGCAGAAATATGTTAGGGATGCAAAGTACAGGGGACACAGGAGATATACACAGTGTGGTCTAAAAGTCTGAGACGACAGTCAAAATGTTTTTTTTCTCCCATGTTTTCAAAAAAAAGTTTTTAGAATTTGGGGGGGAAAATATTATTATTATTTTTTAAATAAAGAATAAATATTTCAGATTATGCACTATTTATAGATTACTGAATAAATAAATTTGTCACTGATCATCAAAATTAAATTAAAAATGAAATAAAATAAAATTTTCACTAGTGTTCTGATTTTTTCTTTTTTTTTTTTCTTCAGTTTTTGGACCCTTCTGAAAATATTTATAATAGTGAGAGATCTGACGTAGGTTGCATTGATCTGCATGAGTTATAGAGCAAGGAAATTATTTTATTTTTATTACTTTTATTTGTTTTATTATTAAAATTTAAAACTTTTTATGAAAAATAAAGCATAAATATTTCAGATTATGCACTATTTATAGGTCACAGGTTAAATAAATTTGTTATTGTTATAATCATGTGTCTCTTTGGATTTTCAATCACGTTGTAGAACATGATAATCAGGTTTTAGACTAACTTTGTCACTGAAATTGTTATGCTGATAATGCAATTAAAATAAGATAAAATCCAGTTTTTGGACTCTACTGTAAATGGAGTGTTAATGGAATATGTATAATAGTGAGAGATCTGGCTTGGGCTTCATGGGTCTGGATGGGGTCCCTGCTGTGGATTATAGATCAAGGAATTTTTTTGTTTTTAATGCATTACATTTATTTGGCCCATCTGACTGGATATTACAGTGTTGTTTATGTGTGTGAACCAGAGAGAGAAAGTGAAAGAAAATAATTGAATTGGGAATTTATATATATATATATATATATATACAGTATATTTGATTATGCATGATTTATACTGTAGGTCATAAAATAAATTTGTCACTGATCCTGTGTCTCCTTTTGGATCATTTTGAATCACGTTAGAGAACATGATTTTAGAATTTGGGAATAAAATTACATGTTTTTTATGAAAAAAACAATCATGTGTCTCCTTCTGGATCATTATGAATCACGTTGGAGAACATGATTATTAGTTTTTAAACTAACTTTTTCACTGAAATTGTTATGCTGATAATATAATTTGTATAAATATAATGAAATATTCACTAGTGGTCCAATTTGTTTGTTTTTTCCCCCTTTTTTTACTCCAGTTTTTGGACCCTAATAGTGAGAAATATGGCGTAGGTTACATTGGTCTGCATGAGGCCCCTGCTGTTGATTATAGAGCAAGGAAATTATTTTATAAACATTACTTTTATTTGTTTTGACTTTTATTTGGCCCATCTGACTGGATATTACAGTGTTGTTTATGTGTGTGAACGAGAGAGAGAAAGTAAGAGAAAACATGTAGAATTTTGGAACAAGCTAAGCTAAATTTGTCACTGATCATGTCTCCTTCTTGATCATTTTGAATAACGTTGGAGAACATAATCATCAATTTTTAAACTAACTTTTTCACTGAAATTGTTATGCTGATAATTTAATTTGTATACAATATTCACAAGTGGTCCAATTTGTTTGCCCCCCCCCCCCCTTTTTTTCTCCAGTTTTTAAACCATACTGTAAATATGTATAATATTTAGAGATCTGGCTTAGATTACATTGGTCTGAATGAGGCCCCTGCTGTGGATTATAGAGCAAGGAAATAATTTTAAATGCTTTGCTTTTATTTGTTTTATTTGGCCCATTTGACTGGATTTTACAGTGCTGTTTATGTGTGCGAATGAGAGAGTGAGATAAAAAAAAAGATATATATATATATATATTTTTTTTTTTTTTTCAGAATTTGGAAGAAAGCATTAATGAAAAATAAAGAAAACTATTTCAAATTATGCACTATTTATACTGTAGGTCATTAAATAAATTTGTCACTGATCATGTGTCTCCTTTTAGATCATTTTGAATCACATTAGATCATTGAATCAACATGATCATTAGGTTTTAAACAAAACTTTTTCACTGAAATTGTTAGGCTGATTATATAATTTGTAGTTGTATTTTAAAAATAAAATAATATAAAATAAAATAAAATAAAATAAAATATTGACTAGTGATCCCATTTTATTTTTTGTCTTATTTCTCCAGTTTTTGGACCCTATAGTGAGAGATCTGACTTGGGTTGCATTGGCCCCCGCTGAGGAGTATAAAGCAAGGAAATTATTTTATATTCATTACTTTATTTGTTTTATTTGGCCCATCTGACTGGATATTACAGTGTTGTTTATATGTGCGAACGAGAGAGAGAAAGTGAGAGAGATTGTGTGCATTCGTGTGCTCTAGGGGTCTGTGCCATCCATAAATAGTTACAATGTCACAAAATTGCTGTTCAACTGTATGTTCCCCGATACATACGAGTGCTCAAAGTGGGCTATTAAGATTTCAAGAGGAAAAATAGACTAATTGGTAAAACGACGTTACGGCGAACCAGATACACTGTGAAAATCCTGGATACCGAGGGCCATTAATTAACCTTAGCGCAACGATTACTGCTTACATTAAAGAAAAACATGCGAGAGATAGTGTTTTTTTATTTGGCTCTTCAGAGACCCTGGCGGAAGGCCTTGCCCCCGTGAGCCGCGATATGTTAACCGAGAAGCAACTAATTAGATGTCAAAAATTCATAAGGCCCCTCTTTAATATTGCATATCTATCCCGGTATGTCATTTGAAAACAAGGGACTGCACAAACAGAGCGACCGCAACACAAAACCCCAGCAGGGACGCTGACAGGAGAAGAAGGCCGAGGAACACGAGCGAGACGAGGAGGAACAGAGAAAGCGCGAGAGGGAGGACGGCTCAGAGAGGGAAGGAGATAAAAGAAGAGGAAACGGGAGGTACGGGGAAAAAAAAGCAGGAAACAATCAAAGAAAGTTCCTTGATAAGCCCCAGAGAACGGCACCTGTGGAAAATGTAATCTTACAAATTCTAGCAGAGGAGGCGGTGGGGAAGCTCATGATAATGTGATTGTGGGCAGAGGAGGGGCGCTCGGAGCCGCCGAAAGCAAGCGGCCCGGGTCCGGCGGAGGGGGAGGGAAGGCGAGGGGTGGGGGGCACGAGGGCCAGCCGAGAGGGGACTGACTTATCAAAGGCACTGGCAGGTAAATAGTCATTTACTATGCATGCACAATGAACGGTACACGGTGGCTTGACACAGGCGGCGGGGCGATAATGAAAGGCACAGCTATTGTGGCATCCGTCAAGGGACTCTTTTTAATATTGCTTCCCTCTCTCAAGTGACGGAGCGCTGATGCTTCTTGGCGCCAGCCTCCTCTTGTAAGTCACTTTGCATAAGATGAGACGGAGTTGAAGTGTGATGCATTATCGGAGCAGAGGGGCTGTGCAGAATGAGCTTTTTCCCTTTTTCTTTTTTCCTCCTTTTTTACCTTTACCTCCATATTAGCGCGAAAGGTTAGGATGTGCCGCCCTTAGCTGTGCCACTTTCTCACTAGAAGATAACTAAAACAAAAAGAAAAATACTTAAGTATATTATTATAAAACTGTGGTTTTGTTTGCAGTGTATATACCAACTAAAAACATTGTCTATATACCACATTTTACATTCTAATACCCTGCAGTTAGTTCTGTAAAAAATGTTATACAAATGTAACTACATTTTAGAAATAAATATGTGATATGCTATAAAATTACAACAAATGTTTCTGGCATTTTATCTATCATCTGTATAATGTAAACGTGTAATAACTTTTTATTTATTTTTATTTTTTACCTTCAGTAATAAAAAAAATGCCAATTTGTATTATCTTCAGGGTCCAACTTTAAATGAAAAAATGGCAAAGAACAAAAAAAAAAGTTAATTTTAAGTAAATTAATTAATTATTTGTGGCCATAGTAAATGTTTATATAGATAGACTTTGCAGATCTATCATCTATCTATCATCTATATCTATCTAATATGTACATGTTTATTTATTTTTTATTTTTTATTTATTTTTCCCCTTTCATAGTTAATTAAAAAAAAACAGAAATTTTAAAAAACTTCAGGTTCTAACTTAAGATATATAAAATGTTTAACCCTAACCTTAAAAAAATAAAATAAAATAAATGCTATAAAAAATTAAGCAAACTAATTAAAGTAAATGTGTAATAAGTTTTTATTTTAAGTTTTGTTTTTCCCTTTAGCAATTAATTTAAGAAAAAATGGCAAAAACAGACATTTTGATTAACTTCGGGTTCTAACTTTAAATATATAAAATTGCAACATTTTTTAAAAACTAAATGAAATAAATTACATAAGTAAGTACATTTAATTTTAAGTAAATTATTTTTTCTTTATTATTTTAATTTCTATCTATCTATCTATCTATCTATCTATCTATCTATCTATCTATCTATCTATCTATCTATCTATCTATCTATCTATCTATGTGTATATGTGTAATAAGTTTTTTTTTTTCAGATGTTTTTCCCTTTAGTAATTAATTTTAAAAAATGACAAAAACAGAAATTTTGATTAACTTTGGGTTCTAACTTTAAATATATAAAATGGCAAAAAAGAGATGTAAATAAATAAAATAATAAGTAAGCAATTTAAAATAAATTACATAAGTACATTTCATTTTAAGTAAATATTTTTTTATTTTAATTTGTGTTTTTTATTGGTATATATGTGTGAACTATAGGGTTACTGCAGTAAATATTTGTAAGGATAGACTTTGCAGATTCATTAAAGGTGAGAAGATGTTATTTGCATAGGGAAGAGCATTTGAATTAGACGTGAGGATGACATTCAGATCAAAGATGTTTCTAAATGAAAGGAAATCTGAGACTGAAACAAAGGGAAATGGCAAAGCAAAATAGTTCCGACAGTGACAGTTAGTAGGAGGGGGTGCTAATGAGGAACAGTCCTACAGATTTTTACTGTAAGTGTGTCAGAATATTGACACAGGAATTAAAGGGAAGAATCCCCTGAGCTTGTCAAGGTAAGGCTAAAATATCCAGCATTTAAAATTAAAAAAACATACTGATATTACTGGCCTATATTTTATTTCTTTATTTGGCAGTGATTATGTCTGCGTGTCTCTAAAAACTTCAACTCGCATACCTACAATGCATATGTAAATGTTAGGCCATAAGCTTTTGTATCACAGACAGTATCTCTCTCCTTACACATCCTTTAACACAAAACCACACTGGTTGTGTCATGCATACCTGTATTCATTCCAATTTGAATTAAGTGACATGTTCTGATTCTTGGCCATCGAAGCAAAAAATTAGCTTGCTCTCCCTGTTAAAGGTCAAATTACTTAAGAAGGTCTGGAAATAAAGAGAGAGAGAGAGAATGAAAGGGAAATCATTTATGCACCCATGCACAAATATTTGAAGCGGCTACAAAAAGATTCCAGCATTGATGAGGAGAATATGAAGACTGAGCTGAATTACTGATGAATCAAAGACAGGAAAAATGTATAATGTTTAGATAATTTTTAGTAGTAGTACATATACATTATTAAGAATTAGAATAAGAATAAGAATTATTTAACACTACAATTGAATATAGCTCATTTAAATTATGGAGTTATTATATTTTTGTTTATAAAAATAAACAGTAAATAAGAAAATGCTTGTCCTTCCAACTTTCTTTTCTTTTCTTCTTTTCTTCTTTTTTAGACTTAGCAAAAAAATATGTGACAAACTCAGTCATGGTTTAATAGACATGGCTTCCATATTTGTTTATTTAGCAGATAATCAATCCTTCTGAGCATAAACTCTTATCTCTCTCTCCCTCTCTCTGTCTCTTTCTCTCTCTCTCTCTCTCTCTCTCTGGAAAAGCCACAAGATAAGGGAGATGTGAAACTTTGAATTTGTGCGCGATTAGCAGATTAAATCTCTCTGTCACTCTGTTTACCGCCCCCATCACATGCCCCTGTTTATCTTCGCAGGTCACAAGACTAAAAGCGGATTGTATTCTGCAAATTTAGTTTGTTGCCAAACTGGCACAGGAGACTGATTTGTTCAAACAATCCTCTTTTCTACCTGGTTACAGAGAAGTGATAGCCATTATTTATTTAATTTTTTTTTTATTTTTTTTTTATTTATTTTTTTGAGGAAGCACAATTATCCAGTTATAAGGGAATCCAGGTTTAGAATCTGATCTCAGAAATATATTAATATATTGTTGTTGTTTTTTTCTTTTATTACTAAATTAATAAACTAAATTAATGTATTATTCTTATTTATTTATTTAAAATTTATTTGTTTATTTATTTATTGGATTGGAAGTGATCGTGCTTTTTTATTTTATTTACTTATGTATTTATTTATTCTTATTAAAATATATCCAGTTTTAAGGGAATCCAGATTTAGATTCTGATCTCATAAACTTAATAGCCAGTGATCTCCTTTTTTATTATTCATTTATTTATTGAATTTTTATTTATTTATTTATTTTTGAGGAAGCACAATTATCCAGTTTTAAGGAAATCCAGGTTTAGATTCTGATCTCATAAATTAATTGTTTGTCTTTATATTACTAAATTATTGTATTTTTTTAATTTTATCAAAGGTACATTTATTTATTGGAACTTAATACCAGTGATATCCATGTTTTGTTTTGTTTTTTTGCTTTTTTTGCTTTTTTTGAGGAAGCACAATTATCCAGTTTTAAGGGAATCCAGGTTTAGAGTCTGATCTCATAAATTTATGAATGATTTTTTTTATCTTTTATTACCAAATAAATGTATTATTCTTATTTATTTATTTATTTACATGTTTTTTATTGATTTGTTTGTTTGCACTTAATAGGCAGTGATCTACATGCTTTTTTCATTTCATCTTCTTCTCCTTTTTTTTTTTTTTTTTTTTTTTTTTTTGAGGAAGCACAATTTTCCGGTTTTGAGGGAATCCAGGTTTAGATCTCATAAATTTTTGAATGTTTTTCTTTATATTTTATTACCAAATTAATGTATTATTCTTATTTATTTATTTATTGGAACTTAATAGCCAGTGACATCCATGCTTTTTATATTTATTTATTTAATTTTAATGAATTAATTAATAGAATCTAATAGAATTAGATTCTGGTCTCATACATTGTACAATGTATTATTCTTATTTATGTATTTAATGTAACTGAATTGCCAGTGATCTCCATGCCTTTTGTTATTTATTTATTTATTTATTGGAATTTAATAGCCAGTAATCATCATGCTTATTTATTTAATTTTATTTATTCATTTTTATTTTTATTTATTTATTTTTTGGAGCATGCACAATTATCCAGTGTTAAGGGAATCCAGGTTTAGATTCTAATTTAATACATTTATATGTTTTTCTTTATCTTTTATTAACAAATTAATGTATTACTTCTTAATGTACTATTTATTTATTTGTTTGTTGGAACCTAATAGTTAGTGATCTCCATGCTTTTTTGTTTGTTTGTTTTGAAGGAAGCACAATTATCCAGTTTTAAGGGAGTCCATAGATTTATGAATGTTTTCCTTTATGTTTTTTTTTTTTTTTTTTACCAAATTAATGTATTATTCTTATTTTTTAAATTGAATTTGAATGTTCATTTGTGACCCTGGACCACAAAACCAGTCTTAAGTCGCTGGGGTATATTTGTAGCAATAGCCAAAAATACATTGCATGGGTCGAAATTTTTGATTTTTCTTTTATGCCAAAAATCATTAAGAAATTAAGTAAAGTTCATGTTCCATGAAGATTTTTTGTAAAATTCCTACTGTAAACATATCAAAATGTAATTTTTGATTTGTAATATGCATTGTTAAGAACCTAATTTGGACAACTTTAAAGGTGATTTTCTCAGTCTTTTTGATTTTTTTGCATCCTCAGATTTCTGATTTCAAATAGCTGTATCTCGGCCAAATATTGTCCTATCCTAACAAACCATACATCAATGGAAAGCTTATTTATTGAGCTTTCATATGATGTATAAATCTCAGTTTTGTCAAATTTAACCTTATGACTGGTTTTGTGGTCCATTTATTTATTTACTTATTGGACTTTAATAGCTAGTGATCACCATGCATTATTATTATTTTATTTTATTTTTTTAATGGAAAGTACATGGATTTAAAAAACTCTTTTGTGCTCCACAGGGGTTTTGTGGTACGTTGGGGTGGGTAGATGATGACAGCAAGCAACAATCTGCTGAAGGTGCAAACGGACTGACCAATTTTAGACACATAAATGGGTGATTCCTGCCACAGGAAATCATCTTTTATTCCGTCCCTCTCCCACACCTGAGCGTTTCGCTTACACCCATTTAATCGGACGTATTTCTGTTTCCTGTGCAGGAACTCAGCCCCATATAATTGACCTCATTAAAAGACAGCGAGTGCATAATGAACGCCAATGCAAACAGCGGATCGGGCCTAGCTAAATAATTCAACAAACTGTCAGTCCCATGCGCCAAAGTGCTGTATGGCTTCACTTGAAGAGGTGTCGTAAGCGGCGCTGTCGAAGCGCGCTCTGTCTGTCGGTGATACCGCCGCGAGATGCTTTGGAATCCAGAAGTCCGTTACCCCCCTGCTCCATCCGCCGCCCCTACTGCCAACACCGCCGCCGCCAGCCGTCCTCCCCCCCAATCAAACATCACGAGCCATCTTCCCACCTGTCACGGCTTAAGAGAGGGCCACTGCTTGCACTTCATTACCACTCTCTCACTTGGAGATTTCAAACAGATTTAAACTAATGAGGGAGCATTTAGAAACTCAGGGATGCCAATGTTGGAAGACGAAAGGGACCAGAGGGAGGGAGACAGAGTTGCGTACACATACACACACACACACACGCATGCATGCACACACTCTCACGCGGGGACTCTATACTCGCGTACACTCGCGCACACACACACACACACACACACACACACACACACACACACACACACACACAATCTCTCTGTGACTCTCTCTCTCACACACACAACCCAGGATTGTCAGCGCAGGTGAACAAAGTGAATGGGAGATGTGGCTGACAATAAAGATTTCTTTTAACATCAGTGAGAGCAGGCTCTGGAGACAGGCAGCCAGGACAGATGCAGAAGACGGTGTTACTCTGAGGGCCACGGATGTTTCCCTGAGACCTGGAGATGCCAGCTCTAATGATGAGCCCAGGAAGTTGCAGGCAGGCAAGATGCCAGCCGCAAATCTATTATTTCATTCTGCTTTTTTAAAGAGGATCTTTAATAGACACCCTAAATTTCAGCGAGTGTCAAGGGCTGCTTAAAGTTTAATTCTCCCCCACTTCTTTCCCTATTAATAGGCCACACAGTAAGAAAACAACACATTATTTTTTAATATCATGAAAAAAGAGAGCGGAAAAAAGTCTGCTTTTGAATAACAGTCACAATACGTTTCAATGCAAGCGCCATCTGCCACTTTCCGCTGATCTGCAAATAGTCCCCTGGAATTGTGACACTAATTTACCGCGGGTTTCCACCTCACTGTATATCCAGGCACTTTTTTTATTTTATTTTATTATTTTTTTTACAGAAGGTGAGAAAGAGTTCTGAACCCAACTGAAGACGAGTTACACATTTAATCACCTCATTCGGTCTCATTAGATATTGTAAGTTGAGGAACTTTCAAACGGTTTGGGATGGGGAAGCGATTCCAGGAACTGGGCTCATGTGACGGATACTGTTTTCCGTGACAATTAGGACTCACGTTCTCAACCGCTTGAACGATTGCGCCGTTTGATTTCTATTTTACATAAGTGGACCTAATGTTGCTGTTGGGAGCAGACATCTCCATTCGCCTTCCAGCACTCATTTGCTTGGTCTGTACAATTAGTAATTAACACATTCTTTTGTGTAGGCCTCTCTTTATTTATGGCCTAGCGCTTGCCAAATCCCACATTCCTCCGCCAGGATCAGATTAATGCCGGAGTAGGAGGAACTCAGAGAACAGGCCAGCCTCCAGTCAGTAGTGCTTACGCTCCACAACAGCACAGGACACCTGATAAAAAAGGTGTATGTGACTTTTATTGAAATTATACCTGTGAATCAATCAGTGCATGAACTTGATTAGCAGGCAGACACGTTATTAGTTCATTTGTGTGCATTGGAAAAGTTCTCACTGCACTGCTTTGATGAAATCATTTTTTTGTCTTTAGTGCTGTTAATTTATGCACAATTATCATACATCATGTTATCTGATCATTTTTCATTAAGAGCCTAAGAGTTGCTAAGTTGAACTACTTTTGTTTGAGAGTTTGAAATTGGATTTATAAAATGCTGGGTTAAAGACAACCCAAGTTGGGTTAAGTATGGACAAACCCAGCGATTGGGTTGAGTTTTATTTAACTCAACTGTTGTTTAAAAATTGTGACCCTGGACCACAAAACCTTAAGTAGCACGGGTATATTTGTACAATAGCAAAAAAAAAAAAAAAAACATTGTATGGGTCAAAATGATCATTTTTTCTTTTATGCCAAAAATCATTAGGATATTAAGATCTTGTTCCGTGAAGATATTTTCATAAATTTCCCACAGTAAATATTTCAAAACTTGATTTTTGATTAGTAATATGCATTGCTAAGAACTTTATATGGACAATTTTAAAGGTGATTTTCTCAGTATTTAGTTTTTTTTTTTTTTTTTTGCACCCTCAGATTCCAGATTTTAAAATAATTGTATTTCAGCCAAATATTGTCCTATCCTAACAAACCATACATCAATGGAAGACTTAGATGTATACGTAACTAGAGATGTATAAATCTCTATTTTAAAAAAATGACCCTTATGACTGGTTTTGTAGTTTAGGGTCACAATGACTTTATGGCTGGATTAAATTGAACTAAAAATAGGCTGAAAGTTAAAAATCAGACACATAATTACTAGAGGCATCAGTAATAATCAAGAGGTGAGCATTTATTAATAAGCAAATTAATAAGTGTTTATTATTTTATTATTATTTAAAACACTTTTTACTAAATGTTCATTTATTAAACATTATTAAATGTTAATTTCCAATGGAACTTTTGATTCATTTTAAGCAATAAATATAATAATTTTTAAACAATAGTTGAGTTAAATAAAACTACCCAGGTAGTTTTATTTAAAAGTGTATAAATTTATACAATATTCATAAAATATTAAATGTAAAATACGTACAATTTATGTTTGAAATAATTAATTACTTTTGGCTCTATATGCATTATAAATATATATATATATATATATATATATATATATATATATATATATACATACATACATACATCCTGATGACAGACAACATATATATATATATATATATATATATATATATATATATATATATATATATATATATATATATATATATTTATAATGCATAAAAATGCATGAAAGTATAGTTAATTTGCAAGTCAAATATATCAGCAGAAATACAGTAACTTTACATATATAAATGCATTATTGTTAGAGAATGTCAAATATAAAAATTAAGCTTTTAGAGTGATATATTTTAATTTTACAATTCTGTTAGTGCATATACAGTTAATATTCACAGCAGAATATTGTATTCGTGGCACAGTGGTCAATGTACATGCTCAACAAGGGTGCTTTTCCTGGGTTGAAGAGTCAGGCCTGGCCTGGTTCTTTCTCTCAGTACTTTTACTGTTGCTATGCACTGCAAAACTCACATAAATTAGTGTATATATGTGACCCTGGACCACAAAACCAGTCATGAGGGTCAATATTTTGAAATAGACATGCATCAGGCTGAATAAATAGGATTTCCACTGATGAATGGTTGGTTAGGATAGGACAATATTAGGCCGTTATACAACTATTTAAAAATCTGGAATCTGAGGGCTCAGAAAAATCAAAATACTGAGAAAATCGCCTTTAAAATTGTCCAAATGAAGCTCTTAGCAATGCATATTACTAATCAAAAATTAAGTTTTGATATATTTATGTATTTAAAATAAAAATTGTTCATTTTGACCCATACTGTGTATTTTTGGCTAATGCTACAAATATACTTAAAACTGGTTTTGTGGTCCAGGGTCATATATATAAATAATTAAATTAATATATTTATTTATTTATATACGTATGTATGAATGTTATAAATATTTATATAACTACTTAGTTATACGTATTTAAATTGATAAATAAATAAACATTTCCATAATCATTTATACTTATTTATAAGAATAAATATTTATTTCTGGTACAGTGTAGTCAGATTGAAGAAACATTCCTTCTTTTCTGCAGCCACAAGAGGATGATGCCACGTTCATAAATTTTACCATCATGTTATTTTAAGCGTTGCTGCACCGTGGCTGTCATTAAATCTCACTAACGTGGCTCATCTTCCAAACGTGTACCTTTTATGGCAGTTCGAGTCAGTCACAGACTCCAAATGCATCACAAAACCATGCAGAGCAGGTGCGGCAGTGGCAAGCGCTTCACAGACGGACTAATTCACTCATCACATAACATGAGCTAATCCTCTTCTTCCTTCCCTGCCTCATCTTTCCTTCCACACAAAAAAGTGGGAAAGAGTGCCACGGTAAACAAACAAACAAAAACGCATATTTGTGTTTTACCGCAAATTACAGCCAAATCCAATCTGGGTACGCCTACACCTGGAAAGTAGCGGTTGAAAGGTTTTTTTTTTTTTCTTTTGCTAACACTTTCAGACTTTTACTTTTCCTAACAGATGTGGATCCTTGTTTAATACACTCAGTTGTCATTTTGTGCCTCGCTTCCATTGTTCCCGCTGACCCTTTATTAAATTTATTTAATTAGCTGCATTTAAAAAGTGCCCATGGAGACGCAAGATAAATCTGATAATTTTCTCACTCCCAAGAACGGTGTCGTTGCGTGCGCAGTGCAGTGGGGGTGCGTTCACACGGCTCTAAACGCCAGGCGGCTGCAGAACAGCTGAAGTCGAGAATGTTGGCCTGGAAAACAGGATGCTAGCCTGCGGAGAGACGAGCGGATAGCGGACGAGCCGTGATTATCGCAGTCGTTAATGCTGTCACCTTTGAAAAACACCTCTCGTCGGCAGTGGGTAACAAATACAGGTGTTTAATTTTGAAATTAAGCCAGTGTGAAAGTTCATAAGTGTGCTAATGGGGGTCTGCTTAAAGGAGAAAATGAGACTTGGGCATTTTAGAGCATTCTGAGAGACATAGTCGTGTTAAAACCTGGTGCTAAAAGGGACCTACACAATTTGCTTTTAGTTATGCAGTGTGGTCACACATTTTATGATATTCGTCATGAGATCTGGGCGCACTGTGTTGGCCTAAGACCATCTGCATCGATCGTAAAGGGCATCCTTAAATGAACTTATAGATACATATACAAACGCGCAAACATGCATACACACGCACTCTTTCTGGCACATCTGAACAAACTTTCGATTAGGATTTATTATATGGAAGACTGCACCTGAGTGGTGTGTTTTGTGTGTGAGACTTGGTCCTGGAGGGGATGGTGCTCTTAAACACTGGGAGGTCCTTGGACCCGGCGTGTTTGTGGGGTGTGGAGAACAGAGCTGTCATTGCTCCAGATTTATGTTGTTCAATAAGGATCCTGAAACTTTGAGCCAAGTTAAGTCACTACATAATTAAAACCTCGCTGTGGAATCTCTCTGAAGTCGGAGCAGGAGCTGTTCGCCGCAGTGTCAGAAGGAGCCGTGTACAATTGTGTGCCGCACACACACACACACACACACACAGTGTAGAAAATAAGGCAGTGAGAAAGCACTTTCCACAAATATATTACAAATTTGGGCCTTAAAAGTTTTCAAAAATTGGCCAGTGAAAGCTGAAAGGCTTCAGAAATTATTGATCAACCTACCAAATTGATCAAGTCTGCAAAAATATTAGAGGACCTGTTTTGTTTTGTATTTTTTAATATGAAGTTTGCAATGTTTGCGATATAATTTAAAATGAAAGACAAAATTAATTATATTTAAAGTAAATGAATTAATAATTAAAAATTATTATTAGTTATTAGTTAGGGTATTTATTATTATTGAAGAACAAACAATCCTAATTAATAATGAAATTATTAGTTAAATAAAACCAAAATATATTGATGATATTTAAGTAATAGTAGAAAAATCTACTTGATCTTGAGACGCAAAATACATACCAGTAACATATCACTGCAGTTTCCAACAGAAATGAACACTGGAGGTGATAAAACAGCAAGCACTTGTGATTGTTTATGTACACTCTTATGATTATAGCTCCATATCTTTTGCTTTCCGGACATAACAAGCTTGCTTGGTTGCTCAGGTAACAATAAATTGGATTTAGGATGTGTAATCCTTGGGTACAAATCCCGTGAAAAAATGACTTATGATAAAAGAGCTGAAAAATCAAAAAAACAAGCTAAAAAGGCATGCTTGCGATTGCGGTTTTACATCACATTGCTTTTTTCATGCTATCAAGTTGGTTTAGGTGCAGTGCAAGATGGTATGTTATTTTAAAATGTCACGGAGCATTAGAGTTATACAGTAGTGTCACTCAATGGACAAAACCAACGTCACATACTGTAAAACATACCATATCTAATTTCCTCCGATCCGGAGAAAAAAAAACAACACAATTTTTTTAGCGCCACTCAGTGGACATTTCACATTAAATATGTCATAAAACTTACATGGCAATATGAATATAGCGTCTAGCGAAAAAGTTCCCACAGGTACGTTTTTCTCATCAGATCTGGTTGGTCAAAATATTTTTGTAAAATTGCTATATTTTTAATATGAATTATATAAAATGTAATTTAAAAATTTATTTAACTGAATTGGCCAGTTGACAATGTTAAGAGCATTTTACAGGGTGGGGAATAAGGTTTGATCTACTTTTTATATAGGCTAATTTTAAAAAGTGCACATCTAATAAAACATTACCATTTTCAAGTAATGAGTAAGAAAGAAAAAAGAAAGAAACAGAGAACATCAAGTTCAGTCACTAAGATCCAAGTCTTTAAATAGTCATACTGAAATGAAAATAGACCTTCCTGATTCTTTTTACATCTCACACTTTTTTCAATATTCAATCAGGACAGTTCTTTGAAAATTCCACATCTTTGACCTGTTATAAGTGGTCGAAAAGAGTCATTTTCCAAATCCCAAGATGCAATCTTTTCACTATAAAGCTCAGACTAATCTGCAGCTCATGGAGTGTCATAAGAAACATCTGGATGACAGCAGTGAAACTCCGTCCAGAGGTTCCACTCTCATTCTAGCGGCCCCACAAACACACAACCACAAGAAGCCACTGGCAGTCTTCATCACAACAGCCACGCACTGGGCCTCAGCTCGAGAAACAATCCAGCTTCATCTGTATGAAATAACGCGTCAGAGTCTGATTTCCGTCATAAGCTCTCCGCTTTGATGTTGCTTTTTTAGTCCATGGCGGTTTGAGGATTAATCATAATGAAGATTTGTTATTTCTCTGGTGTTCTGGTCGATGATTTTCAAATTGCTGTCAACGTTCGCAGCAGTTTTTCGGGTCTGTGGGCAAGTGAACATTTAGGCGGTTTGCTACGTCATTGGCCTAGGTCCTGACACGGAGAAAAGTGTCATTTGTTTCAGCCTCTCGCTCTCTCTCACTTTCCCATTCTGCTTCTCAAGATCGTGAGGTTAAGTTCTGTTCTGAAGCCAAGTATTTTAGCCAACAGGCACATGCTAAAAGATTTATGGAATATGACTGTGCCAAGGGTGAGTTTCTCAATTTTCCCCAAACAGCGTCTTTTTCGGCTCTCAGACAGTGTTTACATGCACCAGTCAGCAAGATAATAACTCGGTCTGCACTAAACATAACATTTATGTGGGAGCAACCACCTCTAAAATGCATTTTGACAGTTTTGATAGCCGTTCATTTAGTTACGCTGATGATTTGTTTGTATTTTTTATTGCGCAAATTAATAGTCACATAATAATAATAGTCATCTTTGACTACCCCACATTGAAATTACTGATATTAAACCTGCGACTTATAATAATGTTCTCAATATTATTGATATTGGAATGTGAAACAACATTTGAACTAAAACTCATTACTAAGCAGTGATAATGATATTATCTAAATTGCCGTTCATAGTGGGAGATTATAAAAAAAATCCTACATTTGCAGTTAAAGCGTTTTGGCGTATGAGCACAGCAAGGGGAAAGATTCCCTATAATCGTAAAGATGACTTGTGTGATTGTAGTACACATATTTTTTTGTATTCCTAGATGGTAACGTGCGTATGTTGTTGCGAAGGTGATACGTGAAAGCAGAGGTCACAAAACAGACGTTTTTCAGAGACCGTCGCATGATTGTGGGAGTCAGCTCGAATGTTTACCTCCTCAGAGTGACACTTTGTTTGCTGAGATGTAGCATGCCTATTATATATTTAAAGGACCTTTTGAAATGATTATGAGCTTTTGGCCCACGAGCTTCACAGAAGACAACAACAACAGCAAAAAAAAGAAGCACGTCTCTAGAGCAAAACAAAGAGAACACACACACGGGTTCCTTGAAGAAACGCGAGATAAAAAGAGTGGGGGGATATTTTTGTTGCCGTTGTGTTGTGCCATCGGTTCCTTCTTTTTGTCGGCAAAATTGAGACTCAAAGAATATTTGAAGTCCGGATGTGATGTACAATGCCGCTATGTATCGGCTCTTGGAAAGGGTAACAGAGCGGCGGGAGTGTTTGAAGTTGCCTGTGAAGAGTGAACAGGGCTATATACTTCACGATAATAATGAATTATAAACACAGGGAGGGGTTGAAGACATCAGGGGCCCGTCTGTATTCTAGAAGATGCTCTTCACTTGCAGGAGCTCATAGCTGATCACAGGACAGCTATGCACTGCAGTTAAAGAGATCAGGGAAGGTAAGTGGAAAGGATTGTGAAAGGTCACCTAAGATGCAGTGCCGTTTTGATTTGACTGTCTGTGAAATGGATGACACTATTTCAACAGCTTTTTGACATTGAGTCTTTTTTCATTCAAGTTTAAGCCATTCAAGTGGCGATTGCCCATCTACGAAATTCTATGATGTCTTACGCCATTTATTGTTTTTTACAATTATAATTAAGTTTAGGGTCTGAGTGAAGCATTAGATCTTATGGTTAGTTTTATAGTTTGGGTAAAGGGTTAGACTTTATGGTTAGTTTAATGGTTCGAGTAAAGGGTTAGACTTTATGGTAAGTTTTATGGTTTAGGTAAAATGTTAGACTTTACAGTTAGTTTTAGGGTTCGGGTAAAGGGATAGACTTGATGATTCGTTTTAGGGTTTGGGTAAAGGGTTTGACTTTATGATTAGTTTTCAACAGCTTTTTGACATTGAGTCTTTTTTCATTCAAGTTTAAGCCATTCAAGTGGCGATTGCCCATCTACGAAATTCTATGATGTCTTACGCCATTTATTGTTTTTTACAATTATAATTAACTTTAGGGTCTGGGTGAAGCATTAGATCTTATGGTTAGTTTTATAGTTCAGGTAAAGGGTTAGACTTTATGGTTAGTTTTAGGGTTCGGGTAAATGGTTAGACTTTATGAGTAGATTTGGGTAAGACTTTATGATTAGATTTAGGGTTTGGGTAAAATGTTAGACTTTATGGTTAGTTTTAGGGTTCGGGTAAATGGTTAGACTTTATGAGTAGATTTGGGTAAGACTTTATGATTAGATTTAGGGTTTGGGTAAAATGTTAGACTTTATGGTTAGTTTTAGGGTGTGGGTAAAGTATTAGACTTGGTTAGTTTTGTGGATTAGGTAAAACACTAGACTTTATGGTTAGTTTTAGGGTTTGGGCAAAGCGTTAGACTTTAGGGTTAGATTTAGAGTTTGGGTAAAGGGTTTGATTTTACGATTAGTTTTAGGGTTCTAGTAAAGGGTTAAACTTTACGATTAGTTTTAGGGTTCGGGTAAAGGGTTAGACTTCATGATTAGCTTTAGGGTTCGGGTAAAGGATTAGACTTCATGATTAGCTTTAGGGTTCGGGTAAAGGATTAGACTTTATGGTTAGGGTTAGGGTTAGTTTTATGGTTTAGGTCAAATGTTAGACTTTACAGTTAGTTTTAGGGTTCTGGTAAAGGGTTAGACTTTATGATTAGTTTTAGGGTTCGGGTAAAGGATTAGACTTTATGGTTAGTTTTATGGTTTAGGTAAAATGTTAGACTTTACAGTTAGTTTTAGGGTTCTGGTAAAGGGTTAGACTTTATGATTAGTTTTAGGGTTCGGGTAAAGCGTTACACTTTCTGATTAAGTTTAGGTTTGGGTGAAATAAATGAATACACAAACAGTGTGCACAATTTTTTACAGTTGCACAATACACATTATTTAAATGTTTAATTTAATGTATTTTACATAGTATTAAAGTTCCTTTTGTTAACATACATAAAAAATACATTAGTTATCAGGAACTAACAAGACTTCTAAAGCATTTATTTATCTTAGTTAAAGTTAATTTTATTGTTACTGATATATTAATAAAATCTGAATGTGTATTTTATGTGTATCTGATATCTTTTGACGTTAACATGAATTAACAATGAGCAACTGTGTTTTTATTAACAAACATTAACAAAGATACTGAAACAAAGGTATTGATCATTGTTAGTTGCATTGCATTAACTAATGGGATCCCTACTATAACATGTTACCAATTGTATCTAACAGCCCACCACTGCTAGCTAATGCAGTTGGTTAACCATCATGGACTTTTCTGGTTGATCTGGAAATCTTGATGGCTAAGCTAGTTAAGAAACCTGGTCGCCATCCAATACTGGTGATCAGCCCTACTGTTGCTGAAAACTGTTGAATATATAGCAGTTTCTCTTTGAGGGAAAGTAATGTTTAATTGCCTTTCATTTAAATGTAACCAAGTTGTCTTTAACTTGGTCATCTTTCTTTTTTTGACTTGAAAGGACTTCAACACCCACACACCATTTACATACATTTCTAGTTACTATAAAAGACCCACGTGCAATAATGTATGAAATTACAACGTTTGTTGGCTTTCATGGATAAAAGGCGTTGGGAAATTATGAAGCAGTATGCATTCCATGAACTCCATAATTAGTAATTCTCTCATAAAATGGAAGCACTTTCTTGTAATGTCCTGACTTAAGAACTTAAGCGTCGTATTGACAAAAGATGACAAAAGCATTGCTCGGACCAGATGTCCCACAATGCACTGCGGGCTGGCAATAATTCAGGGCAGGACTAAACAGCTGGCTCTCTGACAGCAGAGCTGCCAAGAGCTGGCAACAAGAGACTTGGAGGAAAGCAGCAGGCTGCTAACCCTGCTCACATTTTTAATTAGACCCACACACCCATGTCTTTGAGTCATCGTAAATATACAGATGACATGTGGAGCGTCATTTGTTCAAAAATATTTGCTTACAAAATACTATCTGGAATCTCTTTACGTTTAGCTTGCAAAATTTCTGAGGAGCGACACAAACATCAGAATTTATCAACGTTGGGAAAATGGGTGTAGTTCAAGAAGAGCATAGCAGCGCAATAAATGTCCATTAAAAACTTATTTACAATTGGGGCTTGGTAATGCATCTTCAGCGAATCCCTGAGGGAACTTTGTTTTGAGGTCAGTGTTTCAGAGGGTGATATTGTGTTTGCTATTTTGAATTGACGAACAGCGTGAATTGTAATTCCCCTTAAATCACTTCAGCCCATACTTTGATGCGGTTTTGCAGAAAACTTCACATTTTAATACACCGCACATATTTTTTTTTTCACATCTAAAGGCCTTATGTAACAGCCCTTATATTGAAAATGGATGGATGGATGGATAAACAGAGTGAAACGGAATGTAAGATGTGCTCATCATGAACATAAAACAGATAAAACGCAAGGAAAAAAATCTTTGAGAACAGCTCATGACACTTGAGATTTTGTATCTGATGACAGACTCCAAAAACTGATTAATTTTCTCTTGGCCTAAATTTCACACTGTTGCAAAATCTGATTTATTTGGAGTTTTATTTTCCTCAGGACAAATTAAAGTCAGCACTTCACATAATTCAGAAGACTGATCTTCAGGGGAGTGAAAAAAAGGGAAAAGATTACGCTGTGCATGGCTGTGGCGGCAGTCGTCTCCCAATTGGCTGAACGAAGTCCCCAGTCCCTCGCTCTCTGGAGAGGTCACATACAGCTCCGCTCAGGAGAGAGACCTAACCTTAGAGAACGGAGGAAGGCTTCCAGTGAAATATGGGCCATCTGTGGCCATCGCTTACAGGGGGACGTGACCCTTAAGCAGGAGGCACTTGGCACATCTGCCCAGGTTTGTCAGATCAGTGCAGTTTCGCAGGATGGACAGTCTCTTCCTGCTGAGAGCATCTGGACCTAGGGGATACATCAGACCACTGGACCAGAGAGGAGAAAGAGCATGCTGACCACACACACACTCACACATACATAAACATTGTGTGACTGTTGACTGTTCATAATTCATCATTCCTTCATGGTGCAATGTCACTCTAAATGGTCTCCCATGGGAACCCTTTATGAAATCAAAATTAGAGTTTCATGGCTTTAGTCCATGTGTCAGCTTACAGACCATCTCTAGTGTACTCCTAAATGCTTACCAAATTCACTTCTAGCAAATATTTTTAAAAAGTATGAATAAAATGTTTTTGTACAGTGTATTTATTTGTAATTACTTTGCAGTTTGTTTTGAATGTGATGGGATAAAATAACTGTGTGCTGTAAGATAATGGAGAGTATGCCCAGATTACAAATGAACCAGTTCTTTGTATTAAATCAAGTTGGATCCAAAAACAAATAACTTTTTTGAACCAATTCTTTGTAGTAAATCAAACACATACAGCACAACTAATGTAGACTGATTCACAAAGAAAAAATCACCATTATGAACAGGTTCTTTTTCTTTCTAAATCACAACAAGAGCATGACTACTAATGTCCAGTTCACACACACACACACACACACACACACACACACACACACACACACACACACACACACACACACACACACACACACACTCAAACATACAGTACACATACAAAAAACTCTTATAAAAACAAACAGTGCAGCCAATGTAGACTGCTCCACAAACAAATGACTCATGAACCAGTTCTTTTTAGTAAATCAGACACATACAGCGTAACCAATGTGATTTGATTTGCAAACAAATAGCACTTAAGCACCAGCTTCTTTTGTTTTTCATTTTTCTTTCTTTTTTTTAGCGATTCAAAAACATATAGCACAAGCAGTGTAGTCTAGTTCATTACAAATGATTCGTATGAACCACTTGTTTTAATGAATCAAATAAATATAACAACCAGTGTAGTCTAATTTATGAACAGGTGACCCAACTTTTGAGCCAGTTTGAGCACGACTAGTGTAATCCAGTTCATGAAAAAAAGGGCTTGTATGTTCCACTTCTTTTAGTGAATCAAATACATACAGCGTAACCAATGTGATCTGATTTACAAACAAATAGCACTTAGGAACCAGTTTCTTTTATTTTCCTTTTTCTTTTTTTAAAGTGATTCAAATACATTTAGCAGAAACAGTGTAGTCCAATTATTGAACAAATGATTCATATGAACCAATCAAATACATACATAACCAGTGTAGTCTAATTTGTGAACAACACTTTTGAGACAGTTCCTTTTAGTGAATCAAATGCATAAAGCATGACCAGTGTAGCCAAATGTCCCACTTTTAGTGAATCAAATACATACCTGAAAATCAGTTTAGTCCAAATTGTGAACAGACTCTTTTTAGTAAAACAAATAAATAGAATGTACAAGAATGACCAATGTAGTGTAATTCATGAACAAATGAAACACTTAATGAATCAAATACATACATAACAACCAGTATAATGTAATTTGTGACAGATAGTGCTTTTGAGGCAGTTCTTTTTAGTGAATCAAATACATAAAGCACAACCAGTGTAGTCCAGTTAATGAACAAATGACTTGTATGTTCCAATTCTTTTAGTGAATCAAATACATACAGCATAACCAGTATGATCTGATTCACAAACAAATAGCACTTAGAAACCAGTTTCTTTCATTTCTTTCTTTATTTTCCTTTTTCTTGTTCCTTTTTTAGGGGTTCAAAAAAAGTTAGCACAAGCAGTGTACAGTCGTGGCCAAAAGTTTTGAGAATGACACAACTATTAGTTTTCACAAAGTTTGCTGCTAAACTGCTTTTAGATCTTTGTTTCAGTTGTTTCTGTGATGTACTGAAATATGATTACAAGCACTTCATACATTTCAAAGGCTTTTATCGACAATTACATGACATTTATGCAAAGAGTTAGTATTTGCAGTGTTGGCCCTTCTTTTATCAGGACCTCTGCAATTCGACTGGGCATGCTCTCAATCAACTTCTGTGCCAAATCCTGACTGATAGCAACCCATTCTTTCATAATCACTTCTTGGAGTTTGTCAGAATTAGTGGGTTTTTGTTTGTCCACCCGCCTCTTGAGGATTGACCACAAGTTCTCAATGGAATTAAGATCTGGGGAGTTTCCAGGCCATGGACCCAAAATTTCAACGTTTTGGTCCCCGAGCCACTTAGCTATCACTTTTGCCTTATGGCACGGTGCTCCATCGTGCTGGAAAATGCATTGTTCTTCACCAAACTGTTGTTGGATTGTTGGAAGAAGTTGCTGTTGGAGGGTGTTTTGGTACCATTCTTTATTCATGGCTGTGTTTTTGGGCAAAACTGTGAGTGAGCCCACTCCCTTGGATGAGAAGCAACCCCACACATGAATGGTCTCAGGATGCTTTACTGTTGGCATGACACAGGACTGATGGTAGCGCTCACCTTTTCTTCTCCGGACAAGCCTTTTTCCAGATGCCCCAAACAATCAGAAAGAGGCTTCATCGGAGAATATGACTTTGCCCCAGTCCTCAGCAGTCCATTCGCCATACTTTTTGCAGAAGATCAATCTGTCCCTGATGTTTTTTTTGGAGAGAAGTGGCTTCTTTGCTGCCCTTCTTGACACCAGGCCATCTTCCAAAAGTCTTCACCTCACTGTGCGTGCAGATGCGCTCACACCTCCCTGCTGCCATTCCTGAGCAAGCTCTGCACTGGTTGCACTCCGATCCCGCAGCTGAATCCTCTTTAGGAGACGATCCTGGCGCTTGCTGGACTTTCTTGGATGCCCTGAAGCCTTCTAAACAAGAATTGAACCTCTTTCCTTGAAGTTCTTGATGATCCTATAAATTGTTGATTTAGGTGCAATCTTAGTAGCCACAATATCCTTGCCTGTGAAGCCATTTTTATGCAACGGAATGATGGCTGCACGCGTTTCTTTGCAGGTCACCATGGTTAACAATGGAAGAACAATGATTTGAAGCATCACCCTCCTTTTAACATGTCAAGTATGCCATTCTAACCCGATCAGCCTGACATAATGATCTCCAGCCTTGTGCTCGTCAACATTCTCACCTGAGTTAACAAGACGATTACTGAAATGATCTCAGCAGGTCCTTTAATGACAGCAATGAGATGCAGTGGAAAGTTTTTTTCGGGATTAAGTTAATTTTCATGGCAAAGAAGGACTGTGCAATTCATCTGATCACTCTTCATAACATTCTGGAGAATATGCAAATTGCTATTATAAAAACTTAAGCAGCAACTTTTCCAATTTCCAATATTTATGCAATTCTCAAAACTTTTGCCCACGACTGTAGTCTAATTCATGAACAAATGATTCATATGAACCAATCAAATACATACATAACAACCAGTGTAGTCTAATTTGTCAACAGATAACACTTTTAAGCTAGTTCTTTTTAGTGAATCAAATACATAAATATATTAATTAATGAATAAATGACTTGTATGTTCCACTTCTTTTAGTGAATCAAATACACACACAAAAGTGCATAACAACAAGTGTAGTCTAATTTGTGAACAATTAACACTTACATAACACGACAGATAACACTTAAGCCAGTTCCTTTTAGTGAATCAAATACATAAAGCATGACCAGTGTAGTCCAATTCATGAACAAATGATTTGTACAGTATGTTCCAGATAGTGCTTTTGAGGCAGTTCTTTTTAGTGAATCAAATACATAAAGCACAAGCAGTGTAGTCGTTAATGAACAAATGACTTGTATGTTCCACTTCTTTTAGTGAATCAAATACATAGAGCATAACCAATGTGATCTGATTTACAAACAAATAGAACTTAGAAACCAGTTTCTTTTCCTTTTTTGAGTGATTCAAATGGATATCGCACAAGCAGTGTAGTCCAATTCATGAACAAATGATTCATATGAACCACTTCTTATAGTGAATCAAATACAGAAAATACAATTGTAGTCTAATTTGTGAACAGATAACACTCATGAGCCAGTTCATTTTAGTAAATCAAATACATAAAGCATGACCAGTATAGTCCAATTCACAAACAACTACCACATGACTCGTATGTTCCACTTCTTTTAGTAAATCAAATACATATATCACGACCAGTGTAGTCCAGTTTGTAAATAACAAAGTAGTCTAATTTGTGAACAGATAACTCTTTTGAGCCAGTTAATTTTAGTGAATCAAATACATAAAGCATGACCAATGTAGTCTTATTTGTGAACAAATGGCTATTATGAACCAGTAATTTTAGTAAATCAAACACACACAACACAGCTAATGTAATCTGATTTACGAAATGACTCGTATGAACTAGTTTTTGATTCATTTAGTTTTATGTATACAAAAGCAACTTTAACTAATAAAAAACATAACTGCAGATTTGTATAACTCCGCAGTCTGTGTGAGTACTTGGACCCAAACCTGGTCAGAATGCCACAAAGCATGCTATGTAACTGGAACCCTTTTACATTGAATCAGAAAACATGAGTCATTTTGAATAGCTGTTAAAGAAAAAAAAATGCAATTATTGACACTTTGGTCTTATCAACAAGCCTGTTGGCCTAGTGGCTTCCTGTTTAACAGGATGTAAATCAACACAGGATTTACATAGTATTTGGTGCAGTTCAGGGAGATCAGTCATTAAAGAAAACTTTCTCTATGGTCTCTTTCTCTGTTTAATAAGAGGAAGATTTATGTTGTTGTTGTGTGGCTCTCATTTTGCTGAGGGATCAGATGATTGCGGCTCTCTGTGAGACTGAAGTTGGGTTTGCGTGGGCCTGTCATGGCAAGAACAGACCTCTGAGGTCTTTGGCATGGGGCCCAGGCTGAGAGAGGGCCACTTGAGGGGGGGCCGCTGGTGGACGGGGAGTGGGCTGAGCACAGACAGACCTCCAGGGCAGGTGTTAAAATAAGCACCCTCGATCTTTTGGTGCTGATCCCTGTAAAAACAAGCCCCGTCTGCCAGGCTGCAGTCAACCCAACAAGGTGCTAACACATGGGCTGGTTGCTGTGAGACAGCATTCGCTGTTTACGGGATCTCTGCTCCTCAAACTGCTCAAATCCAACGATTTATTCTCTGCTTGTGCGGAGTCGCTGTCCACACTTGCAAGAGAATTCCACCTCCCATTCCACCCGATTGTCTTGTTCGGTTCTTGTCAGACAACAGGAAGTTGTCAGAAGATACGTTGTGCTAAAGGTGAGAGCACGAGTTGTCAGAGGGGTCTTCAGGGTCAACGTCAACTTTGCAGGGAATTAATTATGCATGCAGAAATGAAACGCCACGCAATCTCTGCGGGGGTTTTCAGACAGGATGTGGGTTCATGCTTTACAGGTAGTATGCGGAGGAGAAAACCTGTAGCGAAAGCATGTTCGGGAATCGGTTATTTTAGAATTATTTGTTTACCACTATAGTATTTATACCATTTATTTTTTTATATTTAAATTTTAATTTATTGGTTGTATATAGCTTGTAAATTGTTAAAAAATAGCTCCAATAAGAAACACTGAAATGATATATGCTGCCTCCTGCATCTGTCTGGTGTTTTACTTCATACTGTTAAAAACCCTGACGTCAAGCTCTTTTGATAAAGATTCTGTACGCATCTTCCGGCTCATGATCATGGGGTCATGTTTAAACCTTTTTAACACTGCTATGGCCCAGGCTAATCGGATGGCATTAAATATTCACGCTTAAAATCTCCTGTAGGTGTCTCATCTGTGCAGACTGATAATCATCTTAGCTGTGGACATTATGAGTTTAACTACCTTACTTTGATTGTAACCTCTGAGGCTGGTTATTCTGGGGCCCCGGCGGATGAGAGGGGTCAGAGGTCATGCAGATTAGAATTTAGATTTTTTTGTGAGAAAAAGCCTTATATATAGAGAAGGATGTAATTCACTTCCATAACGTTTCTCTATTTTAATAATCTGCAACCTGTACAGTTGAGGTCAAAAGTTTACATACCCCTTGCAGAATCTGCAAAATGTTAATTATTTTACCAAAATAAGAGGGATCATACAAACTGCATGTTATTTTTTTATTTAGTACTGACCTGAATAAGATATTTCCCTTAAAAGATGTTTATATATATAGTCCACAAGAGAAAATAGTTCTGCAAAAGATTACATAGATCTGATTCTTAATGCTGTGTTATTACCTGAATGATCAACAGCTGTCTTTTTTTGTTTAGTGATAGTTGTTCATAAGTCTCTTGTTTGTCCTGAACAGTTAAACTGCCCGCTGTTCCTCAGAAAACTCCTTCAGGTCCCACAAATTCTTTGGTTTTTCAGCATTTTTGTGTATTTGAACCCTTTCCAACAATGTCTGTATGATTTTGAGATCCATCTTTTACACTGAGGACAACTGAGGGACTCATATGTAACTATGGGGGGTGAACTTTTTGAAGATCAGGGTAAATTTAACTTATTTTGTCTTCTGTAAGTTTTCTGAAAGGCAGTACTTAATGTAAATGAAAAAATGTGTTATTTAGGCAAAATAAAAATAAAAATGTTAAAGCATACAAGCATCTTAAAGCATCTTTTTCCTTTCTGGAGCATCAGTGAGCATTTGAATCGTCTGTAATAGTTACGTATGAGTCCAGTGTGAAAAGATACTCATGCAGTCATTGTTGGAAAGGGTTCAAATACACAAAATTGCTGAAAAACCAATAACCAATGAATTTGCGGGACCTGAAGGATTTTTCTGAAGAACAGCAGTCAGTTCAACTGTTCAGGACAAACAACGGACTTATTAACAACTATAACTAAACACACACACACACACACACACACACACACACACACACACACACACACACACACACACACACACACACGTTGGGTTTACATGTTTTATGGGGACATTCCATAGGCGTAATGGTTTTTATACTGTACAAACCGTACTTTCTATCGCCCTACACCTACCCTACACCTAAACCTAGCCCTCACAGGAGATTGTGCATACTTTTACTTTATCAAAAAAACTCATTGTGCATGATTTATAAGCCTGTTTCCTCATGGGGACCTGAGAAATGTCCCCACAAGGTCAAAATCTACTGGTATTCCTATCCTTGTGGGGACATTTGGTCATTTGAATACCAGGTACACACACACACACAAACACACACACACACACACACACACACACACACACACACACACACACACACACACACACACACACACACACACACACACACACACACACACACACACACACACACACACACACAGTTGTGGATCATTCAGGTAACACAGTATTAAGAATAAAGTGTATGTAAACTTTTGAACAGGGTAATTTTTATAAATTCAAAACTATTAATTTCTATTATGGACTAAATGTAATCATCTTTTATGTTAAATATTTTATTCAGCTCAGCACTAAATAAAAAATAACATGCATTTTGTATGATCCCTCTTATTTTGGTAAAATAATGTAGTATATCAGCGCGAATCAAACAATTTGGGAGAGTCGATTAGAAGTAAAAACACTACAGACTCACATTCCACAAGAGGCCCCCCCATCATAAATCTGACGTTTCATAGCCTGACGCCAGAACGCCAGCCTGAAGCAGACCTAACTAACCAAGAACTTGCAAAATTAACACAAAGACACTTCTTCATAATCAAATCCTTCGAATAAGGAGATTGTCAAATTTGGAGCAAGTAACCAAGATTAATGGTCAAAGAGATGCACATTTTGAACATCACATGATTAAAGTCATTAGCGATATGGTTGGTTTTCCCCCACACACAGGACACAACGGAAATTCCTTCCCTAAACTTTTGACCTCCCAGCTTAGAGAACAGACCCTCACAGAAGGGCACAGAAAACTGTCTATTGATGTACATATGCACCCAAAATTATGCTTAAAGGACTCATGAGCAACTCATCATTTCTCTGCATAATTTCCTATTCATATATGTAACCCATACATTTGTCTATTATGTTTTAATCACTCATTGTGTATGTCCCTTTTGATAACTCTTGAATAGTTTAATGGTTTGTATTGATGTTTGATATGTCTGAGTTGGAAATCGCATTCTCAAAATGTTCCTGTAATTCAATTCTTTGCGAAATGTATTATAGTCTTGTTATAGAAATCATGTCCAAATTTATCTCTGCAAAGAGCGGGAATTTGGAATCACGGGACTAATAAGATAACAATGTGATTTGTGGTTTGGAAGGTGAAACCAGCAGCCCACCGGAGTTCAGCCAATGTTCTAATTGGTCAAGACATCATTTTGGGAGGTGTCCAAAGGCTGAGTTTAAAACTCAAGGACACCCTCAAATCTCTCTCTTATCTCTTGCAACTTTTCTCACTCCTTACAACGCTCTTCACGTGCTTCGCGCCGCGGCGTCTCGACGCCGCCTGGCCTGAATGCCAGCCTCCTCTAAAGGAAACATGAGGAGATTCCACTTCTGTTTTTTTCTTTAATCTTTTTTTTTATTTCTTTCCGTTGAGAGTTTCGTGTCTAGTTAAGTTTGTGCAAGCCGCGACCGACTTAAACGTCTTCGCGGACCTGAACTTTAACAGCGCACGCACATCTCTCATATCCAGCCAACGCCCAAGAAGACACCACATTGACCGACCCCCAACCAATCAGCAACCTCGGGAAAACCCTTTTTGAAGCGACGCAACCAAAGGAATTCCCAAAGGCAATGCGCAAGTAACCTCTAGAATCTTACTGAACTGGTGCATTTTGATATAAAGTTTAATAACCTCTTTGAGAGACTCAATACGAGGGTTAATTAAGTGATTGATGGTTGTTCAGGTCTAAGCAAATGCACATTGCTATAACTTGGGACTTCATATTTTCATTCCTTTAAACTCATTCTTTCCTCATTTTCTCTTTCTGCAACCTGTGTGAATGCGTGTTTATGTTAGATTAGTTTGTATGTGTTAGGTTTATCTAATAAATTCATATTTTTATTAAGTATCTTGTGTTTCGTGCTTACAAGTTACTGCCTTAAACTGCTGATTTTGCTACTGTGCTAATATATAGTGTTTTCACTATATCCTGGATAGTAATACCCATCGCAGAGTTTCTGTTACGGTTTGTGAATGAATCGCAGGTCGACTCTTGACCAGCCGTAAAACAGCGATTCTGTAGAAATTCCCTATTGAATCATATTCGATTTCCCTTTGAGCTAAATTATAAATTATTATGTAATTAATCCCTATTACAATCTTACATAATTGGTGGAGAGAATGCGGGCAGTTTAATCTAAATTGTAAGCACAACCAAGTTATTTAATATTTTCTATTTCTGTGGATGAGAGCGTCTGAGTCTAGACTGTATGTGCGTGTGTGTGTGTGACGTAAGCAGCGCGGCCGCCCGCTTGAATGAATGAAACCTAGAGTGAATGCAGAGGGCTGTAACTCGATACCGCCTCTCTACTTTTTAAACTGTAGTAAGTGAGTTTAAAGTTAAGGTCTGAGATCGTACAATAAGGTCGAAATTGAGCGTGTCCCTCATTTTCTGTAATGCCTTATCTATAGTTGAATTAATGTCATTGCGTGTTCCAGTGCCATTCAATTGCTATATTCCCGGCAGGGAATCTCAGTCACCGTTAGCTGAACGGAGCTAAACTACAGTAAATAAAAGTGAAAATAAATCGACGGATAAAGAATAGTTTGAGCGTGTCCCTCAATCTATTTTTAAAGGCCTTATTATTCATAGTTTAATTGTCAATGCGTGTTCCATTGTCAAAGCAACTATGTAATTTGACTCCCCTGGTTAAACATTAGAAATAATGCTTGCCTGTTTGTGTCTGTTCACTAAGTGAAACAGTGCGATTTAAACGGGAGTGTTTTAAATCTTGATCAAGTAAATTTAACTCTAAACAACAGCGAATAAAATCTGTTGTGTCTACGTGCTCAGAGAAACTGGCACGGAGATTTATGATCCGCCGAGATCAGTTATTATTTTGTTTCCTCATTTGCAGCGCCAAGCTGCCACTTAAATAAAGTTTAAATCCAACTCTGAACGAACTAAGAGTTTAAAGCGCCACATCGCAAAACCAACTAGAAGTGGTCTTGTTATGTGTACAGTGTTGAAATGCGCTGCCATTTCATGTAACATGCTTAACTGAACTTGCAATGTAATGCTTCATGTGCTTAGCTCACTATAGTTTGTTTTGGTTGCCGTAGCTACGATGGTGACTCGGAAGTCTTAACCTACTTCCGGAGCAACTCTGAACTGCGCACGCGCAGCACATTGACGTCATACTATAAACAAACTCTACGGTGTTGCTAAGCTAACGAAACTGTTGCTTTTACATTGAAGTCTATGCTAAAGATTAGCCTCAAAGGTTAGCAGTTAGCATTAACATCCAGTGGTTGAATACAGTGTGTGTGGGCAAAGCTAAAGTGATTTAACCCTTTAAACCTCTGAACTAATACACCTGTTGGTCTATTTTTCTGTCCTATTTCTCAATTTTCTAACTTTACCACTTTATATGCATTTTACTAGAAAGGGGAATAACTTCACAATTATTAATTGTGACAAATTCAAATTTAATTCAAACATTAAATTTATTTGGACTCATTTGAATTTCCTCATCTGGTCATTTCATATGATCATTATTTCTAGTATTCTCTCTTTTAGGTCAATCATTTTAGGTACTAATAAGCCTTGAACTTTGAAAGTTAAGGGCAACTTATTTTACCTAATTAATTGATTTACCCCTATCAACAGATTCTATTCAGAATCACACTTACTCATTTCTTTAATTGCGTTTTTACCCCTATTTCTTCCTCTCTTGGTTATACAATTAACCTCCATTTTTATTTTATTTTATTTGTTTATTTTGTGTTTTTCCTCCTGCACTTAATTTCATTTTGATTATTTTGCCATTTATTACTTTTAATTTCATTCTACTTTACCTTTCTCCTTTACCTCCTTGTATCCTAGCTTGGGAACGACACACCTGAGCTTTAATAGGAGACATTGTTATCCCTCGCTACGAGTTCAAATAAATTAGAAAGACAACTCTCTTTCACTCAAATTTTATTGGTGTTTCATTAGTTGTGCAGCAACTATAAACAACACGCTACTCGTAGTCGGGTATAACAGCCACGCAGCCTGTGAGTGGACCCGATCCACTCAATTTGCTGAGTCTCCTTCCCTTCCCTTCTACCCAAGTCTCTCCTGCTTTCTTCTTTACTCCTCACATTCGCAGGGACCTGTAAGAACCATCAATCGATTCTAAGTGAATGAAATGCAAAATCTTGTCAAAGAACAGTAATCATCCTTATGAATTCGATTGTAATCAAACCCTCCTTCGTTCTTCCTAACCTCCCTGAATTTGAAAACGCATTCCAAATTTTTGCATCTCATCCCATACTGAGATCAATTTTTAGAGTTAAGTGTTGAACACCAGTCGCTTTCGAAGCCTCCTTGGTAAGCGGTCCAACTGTAAGGTGTTCGGTGTCAATCCTGTCAGACTAAGAAAAGAGATACCAGCATTATTATTATATTCTCACGTCTCGAACAGAGATATAATAATATTGTTTACCTTTTTACAAAATCTAAGCAACATTCCTCCCATTGGAAAAGGGAATTGTTTTATTTCACTGAAGTGTTTTCACCTTTTTCTCTTGTTTCCTTTCCTCTTCCTCATTAGAGTGACGAAGTCTTCACATCCCTAGTCTACCTAGACACCCTGAGACCAACACTATCATCGCCACACTTCATTAGGGGTTCACAATCACTGACACAACACTTAGTTGTCCCACCACACATAGGCTTCTACCTCACACAGATCTGTGTCAGTCTCACTTCTCCTCAGCGTGCAAACATGCCGCAGACTGCAGACCCCCTTGCCCACGGGGAAGATGTGAACACTTGGCTGAGTGGCATGACGGACAGCCTCACCCCCAAGACCTTTGAACTGTTATTATTCGTAATGAGAAGGTTCCTGACACAAGATTCAAGCCAGAACAACAACCACGAGGAGCTAGTCAAAATCACCAGCTCCCTAAGCGATGCCTTCACAACCCAGCTGAAACTGAGCGACAAGCACATCACCCATCTTCAAGAGGAGCTGTCACGTGCTCAACGCCGCATAGACAAGCTGGAAGTGAAAGTTCAAGATCAACTCAAAGCACCCAACGAGAGGGAGCAGGAAACAACGGAACAAGTTAAAAAGCTCCAAGCAGCCCTGGCAACAGCTCAACTTGACCAGCAACAAGCAAAGGCTGCCCAGGGAGACCTGGTAAACAGACTCCAGTATGCCGAACAGCTACTAGAGAAAGCCAAGAACGACATCAGCGACAAGAATGCTGAAATCAGTGCCTTAGAAAACCACCTTGAAAGGTACAGCACTGACATAGACAATCTGACCCAACATCTAGACGATGCCAACAATGAGCTCTACGTGGTCAGAAAAGAGTTAAAATATGCTTATGAGCTGGAACAAGAGCCAAGAAGAGCGAAGCATATCTCAGCCTCACCACTGCTGAGCAGAGCTAAGTCTCACATCCAAGAACTGGCATTCAATGAAAGAAGCGAAGGGCCACCACCCGAAACCTCACTGGCCTTCGCCACACAGCTCTTTCCTGCCACTGAAAGCAGAAACCCCATCCAAGCAGTCCTTGGAACTGCACCTGGGTTGACCATCAAAGACCTCAACAAGCTGTCTAAAAGCATCAGCCAGTTTGACCCGAACTCCAAAGAGGGCCACGACATCCAGGCCCACCTGCAAGATATTAATTTTCATTTAGAAATGAGACCTCACGTGACTGACAGAGACAGGTTGTACCTCCTAAGAGCAACGTCAAGTGTCGAGGTACGAAACTTCATAGATCGACAACTCAGTCACACAAAGTCAAACTACCAGCTACTTTGTGAGGTCCTGATCAAAGAGTTTACAGACCCTGAGTCTGAATATGGACTGTTAACCGCCTTGGAGACCAAACAAGGTCGACAAGAGACGCCACAAACCTACTACAACCGACTCCGAAAAGCCTACTTCGGTGCACACAACAAACTTGACCTTGAAGAAGAGGTGAATTTCAAAAGCCTTTTCCTGAAAAATCTGCACCCTGGAGTCAGTCGTCACCTCTGCGTCATGGCCTGTCCGCGCTCCATGACCATCCAACAGTTGCGCGATCTAACACAGAAGGCCTACACCAAGCAAAAGTTGACCTCAAAGAAAGGTAACAAAACCTCCACACTCTTGAACTCTGTAACCGAAGACTCAAGCCTTGCACTGGACGACACCCAGTGGCATCACAACACCCGAGTCTTCCATCAAGAGCAAAGAGAACGTGAGCCCCATGTCCACAACAGCTATCAGCCCAACCGCTGGGAAAAGCCATGGGACCAGCCACACTTCTCAAGAAACCCAAAAGAAAGGATCAGCTGGAAACCTAACTGGACGTGCAAAGCCAAACGACCGGCTTGTCCAACAGCAACTACAGTGGGTAAGCAAAGACAGAACCCACATCAGCACCACTTAGACACCCACAGTGCTAAGTCTACACAAGAACAAGACTGTTCACCCTCAGAAGACATGGAACAAGTCATGAAACAACTGAAAGAGTTCCTTGAAAACCAGCTAGACACAAATGACTAGAAACAGAAGTCATGCTCGCTGTGACCAGCGACAGAACGGAAGGCCGACAATCACCTGGTACACCACCGCATCAGAGATGACAAGCACCTGTTCAACAACCACCCAGAACAAACAAGTCTCTCACGGCCAACCGCTGATGAAAACTCTGAGGTACCAAAGAACATCACCTCAGTCACCCATCACTTACAAAGAAACTGTCAAATGAACTTCAACTCCATGAACCACATTCATGTCTGTGCAACAGCAACCACTAAAGCACAGAAGGTCAGAAAGTCTGCCACAACCAGAAGGCATCACAAGTGAAATGCAACATAGGAGACAAAGTTTTGCACCCCAGCTTCACACAGCCATGCCAAACTACCTCCGACTGTCTGCTAAAGAACTTCCTGCCTTGCTGGACTGACCCCCATCTGAACACACCCTCATCCAAGCCAAGGATGCAGAGAGCGTCTTCACCGACCTACAAGAAAAGGGGGAGCCAAAACAGACTGAAACAGATCTGACCATACATACACTACACAATTAACTTTCACACCCAGAGGTAACCACACCTACTGATAACACCTTTGACAAACATATTCTTCCCACGAGTAGAATATTCAAATCTCAGTTTAACATAGTTTTACAACATGCAACTAGCCTCACCCCAGGTAGAACACCTGACACTATGGTAAGGTACATGACACATCAGCTGCATCTGCCATCCTAGCTCAATAGTACTCGCAACCCTGACTAGGAAAACCCGCAGCTAATTTTCTTTGTTTTGTTTTTTCCTCTTGCCTATCGCTTTCCTTCCCCTCTTGCTTTAGCAGGTGAAACTCCTAGCCACCCTACAAGGGTCAAAGTCTGATATTAGGATTGACTTGCCACACCTAATATCCGCAAGCCATTCTAAACTGAATGGGAGCCAGAGAGCTCCATGCAAGATAGGTCAAATCATTTTACCACAGATGTCACCAGAACGTCTCTAAATTTAAAACCTTAAATAAACAAACAAATTTAACCACAAAATTTGATCAAAGCATCGTTATACGAGAACAAATTTGAACAACAATTTCTATGTGAATTCGACCATTTTCCAGGTACTACATGTACCCGAATAACGTAATGCCATGCACCGGTACAGTAACTGTCCTGGAAGTGTTGTCTTGTTGTTTGCTGTGTTTGTGTCTGCTTCTTCTGCCTGTGTTTCTCCAGCGCTCGTCGATGTCTTCTGCCAACAACACATCACCGATCGAAAGGGGGATATGTAGTATATCAGCGCGAATCAAACAATTTGGGAGAGTCGATTAGAAGTAAAAACACTACAGACTCACATTCCACAAGAGGCCCCCCCATCATAAATCTGACGTTTCATAGCCTGACGCCAGAACGCCAGCCTGAAGCAGACCTAACTAACCAAGAACTTGCAAAATTAACACAAAGACACTTCTTCATAATCAAATCCTTCGAATAAGGAGATTGTCAAATTTGGAGCAAGTAACCAAGATTAATGGTCAAAGAGATGCACATTTTGAACATCACATGATTAAAGTCATTAGCGATATGGTTGGTTTTCCCCCACACACAGGACACAACGGAAATTCCTTCCCTAAACTTTTGACCTCCCAGCTTAGAGAACAGACCCTCACAGAAGGGCACAGAAAACTGTCTATTGATGTACATATGCACCCAAAATTATGCTTAAAGGACTCATGAGCAACTCATCATTTCTCTGCATAATTTCCTATTCATATATGTAACCCATACATTTGTCTATTATGTTTTAATCACTCATTGTGTATGTCCCTTTTGATAACTCTTGAATAGTTTAATGGTTTGTATTGATGTTTGATATGTCTGAGTTGGAAATCGCATTCTCAAAATGTTCCTGTAATTCAATTCTTTGCGAAATGTATTATAGTCTTGTTATAGAAATCATGTCCAAATTTATCTCTGCAAAGAGCGGGAATTTGGAATCACGGGACTAATAAGATAACAATGTGATTTGTGGTTTGGAAGGTGAAACCAGCAGCCCACCGGAGTTCAGCCAATGTTCTAATTGGTCAAGACATCATTTTGGGAGGTGTCCAAAGGCTGAGTTTAAAACTCAAGGACACCCTCAAATCTCTCTCTTATCTCTTGCAACTTTTCTCACTCCTTACAACGCTCTTCACGTGCTTCGCGCCGCGGCGTCTCGACGCCGCCTGGCCTGAATGCCAGCCTCCTCTAAAGGAAACATGAGGAGATTCCACTTCTGTTTTTTTCTTTAATCTTTTTTTTTATTTCTTTCCGTTGAGAGTTTCGTGTCTAGTTAAGTTTGTGCAAGCCGCGACCGACTTAAACGTCTTCGCGGACCTGAACTTTAACAGCGCACGCACATCTCTCATATCCAGCCAACGCCCAAGAAGACACCACATTGACCGACCCCCAACCAATCAGCAACCTCGGGAAAACCCTTTTTGAAGCGACGCAACCAAAGGAATTCCCAAAGGCAATGCGCAAGTAACCTCTAGAATCTTACTGAACTGGTGCATTTTGATATAAAGTTTAATAACCTCTTTGAGAGACTCAATACGAGGGTTAATTAAGTGATTGATGGTTGTTCAGGTCTAAGCAAATGCACATTGCTATAACTTGGGACTTCATATTTTCATTCCTTTAAACTCATTCTTTCCTCATTTTCTCTTTCTGCAACCTGTGTGAATGCGTGTTTATGTTAGATTAGTTTGTATGTGTTAGGTTTATCTAATAAATTCATATTTTTATTAAGTATCTTGTGTTTCGTGCTTACAAGTTACTGCCTTAAACTGCTGATTTTGCTACTGTGCTAATATATAGTGTTTTCACTATATCCTGGATAGTAATACCCATCGCAGAGTTTCTGTTACGGTTTGTGAATGAATCGCAGGTCGACTCTTGACCAGCCGTAAAACAGCGATTCTGTAGAAATTCCCTATTGAATCATATTCGATTTCCCTTTGAGCTAAATTATAAATTATTATGTAATTAATCCCTATTACAATCTTACAATAATTAACATTTTGCAGATTCTGCAAGTTTTGACCTCAACTGTATATGTAGATCTCTTGAATTTAAATGGATAAAAAAAATCTAAAACTAAACTTAAACTGCAATATTTTGTTGAAATTTACAGTCCAGAAATGGTAGTGCTGAAAAAAAAAAAAACTTCTATCATAGCTAATACAAGGTACCTGTATCACTAGATCGGAAATGATTGCTTAGCAGCATGATCATTCATTTTTGTTAACAGAGATATTCCTTATTTGCTTGTACTTGTACATTTTTGGTGGAGAGGAAGTCCTCATCACAAAGTGGCATGTGTTCATTTAGTAATTTTCCTCCTTATCTTTAAACAGGGGCCATATTTCCATGCTGAGGTCTCCGCTGCTGTAAAGAGTTTGGAAAGGCATTTATGGCCGTTATCACTTTGAAATGGCAAGGAAGTGACAAAATGACTGGGCAAACAAGAAACCATAATTAACCACAGAGGAGAGTGGCTCTGCATCCCATAAAGTGTTCATGCATTTGCTTGCACACACACAAGAATATACGCAAATAACACACACAAGCACGCACAATCACAAAAGAGAAGGAAACCTTCACTGGCACAAGGTTTTAATACGAAGGAGCTATAATAGCGTCTGGAAAAATTAACTTTTAAATCCACTGCTTTTTATGTTTGCCCACATGCTCAACAGGCCTCTTACTCTTTTTTTCTTTTTTTTCTCCTTTTTTTTTTTAACTGCCAGCTTGTTAAATGTCTTCTGGCAGGAGGGTGGCTCTGGACCCTGGCCACACTTCAGCTGCTCTTGAGCAGGCCGGCCCCTAGAGAGGCAGGACTGGGCCTGTGGCCCTGCACCATGTTAGGCCGGAATGATGGAGGAAGTGGCCACTACCTTCATCAGTCTCAATAGTAACAGATCATAAACCTGCTAACTCAAGCTGGCTGAGAGCACTATGGCTTGCCGTCGACTCAAATGATTGTTAAAAGAATATTAAAACCCTATAAATGGCAGATTAAATTGACACTTATTGGAATGAAATGGGCAGTTAAAGGAACAGTGAAAAAAAATCCACTTAAAATTCTGTCATCATTCTGTTGCACCCTAATTTTTTATTTATATACAGTTGAGGTCAAAAGTTTACATCCCCCTTTTAGAATTTGCAAAATGTTAATTATTTTACTAGAATAAGAGTGATCATACAAAAAGCATGTTATTGTTTATTTACTACTGACCTGAATAAGATATTTCACATAAAAGACATTTAATAATAATAATAATAATAATAATAATAATAATTTAATTTATAAAAATGACCCTGTTCAAAAGTTTACATCCCCTTAATTCTTAAATACTGTGTTGTTACCTGTGTAGCGTTGCCACATAAAAGAGTTTTTATAACTGTATTTCATTAGATGTGTGAAATGGCCATGCAGTTGTGTTAACTTTCTTCTGGTTCGTTTGTATCCCATAAGCATTGATGCAGTGTATTGGACTTTTGTCTTACGTCTTTTATTTTGATACTGTGTATATACAAGCAAGTTCATTCTATTAGTGACATGCTTATTTAAATCATACCGTCACACCAGTAGGGGGGAACCAGGTACTAGGACGGCGTTCACGATTCACGTCGAAGAAGCAGGACGGGCGTGAAGGCGGCGTCTGCCTGGGCCGTCTTTTGTTGGATTATTTGCGATCGCTTTATGGATTTTTAAGAGACTGTTTTCGCCGTTGTTTCATCTGCTGGGATTTGCCGTCCACTCGGGACTTGTGGAGACTGTCGCCAGAGGATTACTTATACGGAACAGCTCATTTGGATTGCGCTCACGGACTTCAATTTGCCGGTGAGGCCGATTCTCTCACACTTGCATACACGCTCACGGACTTTGGGACTTTTCACAGACACGCGCTATTTGTATATTTGTATATTCTGTGTTTTGGTAGCGTATTTGTAAATAATATATGAGAGGCTGGGCAGTAAACATTCTTTGTTGGGTTTCTTTTTGTGTTTAATTTTTGAAGATTGGAGAGTGTAAGTGTTGTTCAAACAAGAGAATAGAACCGTGTTTTTCTGTGTGACCTGCCCGATATAGGCGGAGGGTTACATATTGGTGGCCCATACGGGGAAGATTCTCTGACTTGCACTGGTTTATGGTTTATTTGTTATCATGGATTCTACATACACAACTGTGGATGAGATAAGTGGTACGGAAAGGGACACTAATTCTGTTGTACGAAATACAGATATAAGTGAAGGTGTTGAAGGTGATTATACAGGCGAGCAATTTATAGTCAGACGTAATCCAACTGCACAAATAACATCGTTGCTTAGTTCACTGTATATATCTGATGCTGATCAAAATGTTGATGATGTTGACTCTGATGTTGGGGGTGAACGAGGGATTCGTGATGAAGTTTCACAATTGAAGGATGATTTGTTGGCCCTTTCCGATAAGGTTCAAACTATTGAGCATGATTTTAAGCTAGCTGTGGAGAGCACATGTAACCGTGAAGCTACCTTTAGGCAAGCTTTGGATGATCGTTTAAATAGCATTGAAGATACTTTTGAGGAGGCGCTTAAAAAGTTAGAGAGAGCTGTGATGGATTGCTTTTTGAGGAGGGATGAGAAGTGGGAGAATAAGCTTAAACATATATATTCAACTAGCACCCCTTTTCCCACGAGAAGGCAAAATAGGCAGACTGCTTCCACTCCACATGACTGGTTCCCTTTGGTACAGTCTCCTATACCACAGACTTCCGTAAATGCCACTTATCAGGTTTCACCTTCTAAACCTTTAGATCCTTCTACAGTTCCTGATACCGTGGTTTTATCTGGCTCATCCTCGTTTTGCACTCGACCTCCTGTGCCGCTTGAATTCCCCACATTTGGTGAATCCTGTGAGACAGCAGATGTCTTCAATTTCATAGAGAGGTGTGAGGACTATCTGGAAGTCAGACCACTTGCCAACTTGGAACTTTTAGGAACCCTAAGCACCGTCTTGCAAGGACCAGCTCTCAGTTGGTGGAAGGCTGAAAAAAGCAAGGTGAGGGACTGGGAATCTTTTAAGAGGGCATTGATGGATGCATTTCTGCCAGATGATTATCTCTCTGAGGTAGAGGAAAAGCTTAGGATGATGGTACAGCAACCTAATCAACGTTTGAGGGATTTTGCCTACAATTACCGTGCCTTATGTTTAAAGTGGAAACCTGATGCTTCAGAAGAAGAACTAGTGAATCGGATCCTAAATAGTATCAACCCAAGGGTGGCAGGATGTTTGAGGGGAACCGTACATACTGTGAGTCAGCTGGTGAAGGTAGGAGGGCTGGTGGAAAAGGACTATATGGGGGCGAAGGAGTATTGGAGAAAAGTGGAGAGTAGTAATGGGAAAGATAAGGGTAAGAAATCTTCTGAGACTCCTCATCGCAAACACTTGGCTGGAATAAATATAACCCAGCACCACCCAGTATCTTCTCTGCTGGGGGTATCTATTAGGGTGAATGGACGACAGGTACAGGCGGTTATGGATACAGGCAGTACATTTACCTTACTCCAAAAGAGTTTGTGGGACAAGATGCATGATGGAGAAGTTAAAACATCTAAGGCACTGCCTTCCCAGAAGTTTATCATGGCCGATGGGACTATGCATCATTCCCTGGACCACCAGTTGATGAATTTTGTTTGGCATGGACAGGACTATGAGATGAGGGCATTTATTATGGAAGACTCTCACTTGGCATTTCCTGTGATCATCGGCCTGGATTTCTTAAGGCTCGCTGGAGTGGTTGTGGATTTGGAGCAAGGAAGATATGGTATAAGAAGAGGAAAGGATTACCAATATTTTCCCTTCTTGCCTGCTCTGTTTCCACCTGGTAAGGGCATGCCGCTAATTCCTCCTTGTTTGCCGATACCTGCTACACTCCTTATGTACTGTGCTGTTCCAGCTGACTATGAACACTCTGTGTTTGACCCATACAAAACTCATGAGACCACCTACTTAGAAGAATTAAGGGAGTTAATTACGGCTTGGCCAGTTATTACTTCCGAAAATCTCGGTCATACCTCGGTCGTCCGGCATAACATCGCCCTCACCGATGATACACCGGTAACATCTAGAGCCTACCGGGTCTCCCCACTGAAGAAGGGTATCATTGAGGCAGAAGTGGATAAGATGCTCGAGAAAGGTATCATCGAACCCTCATTCTCTCCTTGGTCTTCCCCGGTCGTTCTAGTCCCAAAGGAAGATGGAACGTTCCGGTTCTGTGTGGATTATAGGCGTCTTAACAAAAAGACAATCTTTGATGCCTATCCTATGCCTTTGATCCACGATATCTTGGAATCATTGGAGGGAGCCACATGGTTTACTTCCTTGGATTTAAGGTCAGGTTATTGGCAAGTTGCCATGGCTGAAGAAAGTAAGGCTTTGACAGCCTTTATCACCACCAAAGGTCTCTTCCAATTTAAGGCCATGCCGTATGGCCTCAAGAACGCCGCTGCTACTTTTCAACGGCTTATGGAGAGAGTGTTGGGTGAATTGAGGGGTAAGATTTGCTTCGTTTATGTTGATGACATCATTATTTATTCCAAAACCCTTGCGGAACATAAAAAACATCTACACCTAGTACTGGAGAGACTCACGCAAGCTAATCTTACCTTGAACATGAAGAAGTGTCAGTTTTTCAAAAGACAATTGAAATTTCTTGGCCACATCGTCACAGAGAGAGGGGTGGAAACGGACAAAGATAAGATCCAGGCAGTTGCTGACTTTCCCACACCATATGACCTCAAATCTCTCCAGCGATTTTTGGGGTTAGCAGGGTGGTACCATAGGTATATTCCCCATTTCGCGGACATCTCGGCCCCTTTAAATCGTTTGAGGAAGAAAGGGGTGAAATGGGAGTGGACGGAGGAATGCCAGTCCAGTGTAGATGCTTTGAAGCAAGCTTTACAACATGCCCCAATACTTACTCAACCAGACACTACACAACCATTCCAGATACATACTGATGCTAGTGATGTGGGCCTGGGAGCAGTGCTTACTCAAATGTGTGATAACCAGGAGAAGGTGATTGCTTTCGCCTCAAGGGCATTGTCTTCTGCGGAAAAAAATTATAGTACCTCGGAAAAGGAGTGTTTGGCTGTAGTTTGGGCAGTGGAAAAGTGGAGGCACTACTTGGAGGGGACTCCCTTTGATGTCTTCACTGACCATGCTGCACTGTCTTGGGCATTTAATTGCCCAAAGACCACTTCTCGCTTGACTCGCTGGACCTTAAGGTTACAACAATTTGATTTTCGGGTCCAACATCGCAAGGGTTGCCTAAATTTGGTACCTGATGCCTTGTCTCGCTCTTGTGAACCCTCATCGGTATCCAACCCTTGTTTCTCTATTACCCTCACTAATGCATCTCTGTTACCTCTCAGTCTTGATGAGATTCAACAGGCACAACAAGCTGACTTGGATTTGCTTCAATTAACTTCTTCTTCCCCTCCGCGATCTTCAAAGGATCAGGCCATCAGGTTTGAAAATGTACAAGGAATCTGGTACAGGAAAATTCCCCTGAAAGGAGACGGGGCTAAGTATCAGTTGGTGGTGCCGAAACAGCTCACCCAGACTTTCTTGCACTATTTTCATGATAACCCATTAGCGGGGCACTTAGGACAACTTAAAACACTGCTTAAAATATTGGAAGTGGCTTGGTGGCCATCCGTGAGGAAGGAAGTATGGAGCTACGTGAAGAGTTGCAAACCATGTCAGCAATACAAACCTGGTAATAGTAAAAAGGCTGGGCTCATGCAGAGCAACTTAGTTACGGAACCAGGACACACCCTCGGGATTGACCTGATGGGACCATTCCCTATCAGCAAGAAAAGAAACACCTGCCTATTAGTCATTGTGGACTATTTCACTAAATGGGTAGAGCTGTTTCCTTTGAGGGACAGTAAGACCCAAAAGATAGCAAAGGTCCTTCGGGAAGAGATTTTCAGCCGATGGGGGGTCCCAAAATATCTAGTTTCTGATAGGGGTCCACAATTTACCTCCACCCTCCTGTCGGAAGTGTGTAGATCCTGGGGTTGTATCCAAACCCTTACAACTTCATATCATCCACAGAGTAATCTGACTGAGAGGGTAAACAGAACACTTAAAACAATGATCGCTTCATATGTCGGACAGCAACATCAGTCCTGGGACCAGTGGTTGCCTGAGTTACGTTATGCCATCAATACTGCTCAGCAGGAGACGACCGGCCGGACTCCAGCTGAGCTCATGCTGGGAAGGCAAATCTACGGGCCCCTAGAGCGACTTATTCATATTCACCCTTCACCTGAACAAGCGGCTTACACAGTACTGGAGAGACAACATCTTCTTCAACAGGAGGTTGTGCGCAGGATGAGGATGAGTCAGGCTAAACAAGCTAAGTATAATAACCTTCGAAGGAAAGATGTGCAATTTCAGCTTGGGGACTTAGTTTGGTTAAAAACTCATCCCTTGTCTAATGCTGCCAATAAGTTCACCTCTAAGCTAGCGCCTAAGTGGGAGGGTCCTGGCTTTATTACGAGTAAGAAAGGGCCAATAAATTACTCTGTTGCTTGGGGAGACCCACCGAGAACTGATGTGTTTAATGTGGTTAATTTGAAACGCTTTTTTGGGCGTCCACCCTCTGTGGTCCAGGCTGGGGGGGGGGGAACTATGTAGCGTTGCCACATAAAAGAGTTTTTATAACTGTATTTCATTAGATGTGTGAAATGGCCATGCAGTTGTGTTAACTTTCTTCTGGTTCGTTTGTATCCCATAAGCATTGATGCAGTGTATTGGACTTTTGTCTTACGTCTTTTATTTTGATACTGTGTATATACAAGCAAGTTCATTCTATTAGTGACATGCTTATTTAAATCATACCGTCACACCAGTAGGGGGGAACCAGGTACTAGGACGGCGTTCACGATTCACGTCGAAGAAGCAGGACGGGCGTGAAGGCGGCGTCTGCCTGGGCCGTCTTTTGTTGGATTATTTGCGATCGCTTTATGGATTTTTAAGAGACTGTTTTCGCCGTTGTTTCATCTGCTGGGATTTGCCGTCCACTCGGGACTTGTGGAGACTGTCGCCAGAGGATTACTTATACGGAACAGCTCATTTGGATTGCGCTCACGGACTTCAATTTGCCGGTGAGGCCGATTCTCTCACACTTGCATACACGCTCACGGACTTTGGGACTTTTCACAGACACGCGCTATTTGTATATTTGTATATTCTGTGTTTTGGTAGCGTATTTGTAAATAATATATGAGAGGCTGGGCAGTAAACATTCTTTGTTGGGTTTCTTTTTGTGTTTAATTTTTGAAGATTGGAGAGTGTAAGTGTTGTTCAAACAAGAGAATAGAACCGTGTTTTTCTGTGTGACCTGCCCGATATAGGCGGAGGGTTACACCTGAATGATGCACACCTGTGGTATTTGTTTAGTGATAGCTGTTCATGAGTCCCTTGTTTGTCCTAAATAGTTAAACTGCCTGCTGTTCTTCAGAAAAATTCCTTCAGGTCCCACAAATTCTTTGGTTTTCCAGCATTTTTGTGCATTTGAACCCTTTCCAACAATGACTCTATGGTTTTGAGATCCATTGTTTCACACTGAGGACAACTGAGGGACTCATATGCAACTATTACAGAAGATTTTTCTTCTGAGAAACATGTAACTATCTTCTGTAGGGCAGTACTAAATGAAAAAAAAAAAAGATATTTAGGCAAAATAAGAAAATGTACACATCTCCATTCTGTTCAAAAGAACACCCCTTCTGAAGCATCAGTGAGCGTTTGAACCATCTGTAATAGTTGCATATGAGTCCCACAGTTGTCCTCAGTGTGAAAAAATGGATCTCAAAATCATACAGTCATCGTTGGAAAGGGTTCAAATACACAAAAATGCTGGAAAACCAAAGACTTTGTGGGACCAGGATTTTTCTGAAGAACAGCGGGCAGTTTAACTGTTCAGGACAAACAATGGACTCATGAACAACTATCACTAAAAAAAAAAAAAAACAGGACCATTCAGGTAACAACACAATAAGAATCAAGGGGATGTAAACTTTTGAACAGGGTCATTTTTATAAATTCAACTATTATTTTTTCTTGTGGAAATATCTTATTCAGGTCAGTACTAAATAAACAACAACATGCATCTTGTATGATCCCTCTCTTTCTCTCTCTCTCTATTTTTTTTAATAAAAATAAATAAATATAACTGATCACTACCAAAACATTTTTGCCGTTTAAACTGGTAAGAATTTTGCATTTAATTCCATGTGCACGTCTAGTTCAAACGCATATCCCATATATGCGCACATACACTTTTACACACAGCTGTCACAATGAACTCATCCAAGCTACCACCTTCATTGTGATTATGGAGAGAACATTGGCATGGGCCACAACTAATAGCCATTTAGCTGATTCAAATGAGGAAATATTGGAAGAAAGTTGGTGGTGGAGTGCTTTCATGCAGACTGCCAGCGCTAGCTGGAGAAGAGACTTGTTTCCATTTCCAGAATTAGACTAAAATTATTCTAAATCATTCGGGAGGAGCGGCAGAACAACCCTCTTTAGTTTTTTTGGATGCATTAACAATGTTTGCAATCACTTTGTTGGCTACATCAAAATGTTGGGACTGCCAAAGATTAGCCATATAAATTGCTTAATTGATCCATTCACTTTTTAACTGATTCTTGATTAAGTGAAAAAGCCTCAAGCATGACAAGAAACATACAGGAAGTGTATCGCTGCCATATCTCTGTTTACCTGGTTTTCTAAATGGGGACTACCCATTGACTTCTGTTGTTCTTAAATTAAGGTAATAATAATCACTATAGACTAACCAGAAGAATCAAACCTTACACTTTAATGATAATATTCTGTATTTTTAGCAAGATTTTATGTACCACTTCAGAAGGTCCCCAAGAGGATTGCCTTTTACAGGCAATTTTAGCTTGTAGATTTACGTTTTTATTTAGCGGTCCTAGTACTGAGCCTAGTGGTACTCCATACTGAACTTTTGATCAATATGGTCTCCCTCCATTTATCAATTCATCTGATGAAATTTGGGTTCCTTGTCACTGTCACCTTTTGTCTTGCTTAGTTGGGGTCTGAAGACACTTAACTTTGAGAAGTGTATTGATATGACCATTGGATGAGAACAAAACTTGAACTGAATTAGGCTGGATGATGGCACTATTGTCTTCTATAGAGCTGCTTTATAGCTGAATTGCATCTTACAGCATCATCACTGGCACCGAACTGAATAAATATTAAATTGACTCTGAATAACTGAGCTGAATAACAACAAAGTGCCTTTTGTAAAACTGCACTGAATTCGCTTCAAATTCACACTTGCTCATCTAAACTGAACGAACACTGAACTGACTTGAGCTGAATAATGACACTATTGCTTTTTAGAACTGATTTAGAACAGAATCTGAATTATCTTCATGGTTGTTTTTCCAGTTTATAAAGATGTTTTGAAACAATCTGTATTGTATAAAATTTTACAGAAATAAGGGTGACTTTTTTAAACACCTAGCTAGCTTGCTTTTTTTTTTTTAAATATAACACATTTTAGAGCGTGAGAGACAGACATTGAGAGATATTTTGGTGGTTAAAGCTTACATAGGCGTATTTGACACTAATGTAGTAAAAATACACAAAGTAGTAGACTTTCTTGTTCTGATACTAACAGATGCAAATACATGATTAGTTTATTTCCCAACATGCCACCCATGACACATACAGCAGACCGCCAGCTGAATGCGTAATGACCAGGTTCTTGATTCCCGCTCGTAAGGCATTCCACACGGCACACTCAACAATAAACATCTCTCTGAATTCAGTCCAGGCAGAAATCCTTAATTGCGGTGCATGTTCAGAAGCGATCGTTAGCAATTTTCTCAAGATAATAAATAATCAAATCATGCAGTGCGGCATTTTCTTTCTCGCACTCAAGCAAATGTGAAAGTGTTCTCTTGGGATGTGACCTCCATACATGACAGCAGGGAAGATTCTAGGCTTGCGTGGAGAAAGTTTCAGAAACTCTGAGCCGGTAGTGCGTGACATGCCCGGGCCTCCCACAGCCGAGCTGGGTCAGACTGGGCTCAATCTCTCCCCGCCCGACCCGACTACTAAATTCCAGGGTGATAATGCTGCACTCTCCCTGGTCTGGAGCTCATTATGTCTGTGGCCTGCCAAGCCCGTCACTACAGGATCCAGGGAGCAACGTCTCAGAGCTGCCTTTGTTGGTCGACCCATGAGTGTGGAGTCAGCAGATCTGCCTCCTCCTCTCCAGAGATCAGCAGGAGAAGTGGAACACACTGAGGGTAGCCAGATGCCATTTTCAAACTCAGTTTCAGAGGTGCTTCAAGGGAACGCCGAATGACTTCATGACACAACGCCAGTCCGCAACTGGTACTTGCGCCCTGTTTTTTGTGTTTTTCAAATAGCTTCAGATAGTCCTGCTGTTTCTTCCACAAGATAAACTATGGTCCTTAATTTTAGGGGTTGTCCATAAGTAATTCTGTTTTGGATGTACACCCATGAATTCTTGAAGAAAGTATCAGGTCTCATTTGATACAATGACATGTAGACACACAAGCGCGCACACACACACACACACACACACACACACACACACACACACACACACACACACACACACACACACACACACACACACACAAAGGTTTCCATATTTTATGGGGACATTCCATAGAAATAATGATTTTAATACTTAATGGTCCTAGTACTGAGCCTTTGTACATTTTTATTCATTTATTTTGTGTGTGTTGCAACGTTTCAGTGCTACATTAAAAAACGTAAAAAAAAAATCTAAGATTACAAAAATAAAGTCATAGTATTTCAAGAATAAAGTTGAAATATAACGAGAATAAAGTTGAAATATTTTGAGATTTTAAAGTCAAAATTATGAGAATAAAGTCAAAATGTTTTGAGAATAAAGTTGAGATTATCAGAATAAAGTCAAGGTGTTTCGGGAATTAAGTCAAATATTTTGAGAATAAAGTTAGAAAATTAATTCGTAGCAATTACATATTTAAGTTATAATATTTTGAAATATTATACTCAATATTATACTCAAAATATTCTAACTTTAATCTTGTAATTGCCATGAATTAATTCTCGTAATTTTGACTTTATTCTCGAAATATTTTGACCTTTTTCTTGAAACACTTTGACTTTATTCTTGTGATTTTGACTTTATTCCCAAAATATTTCGACTTTATTCTCAAAACATTTCTACTTTATTCTTGAAACACTTCTTTATTCTCATAATTTTGACTTTATTCTTGAAATATTTTGACTTTATTCTCGAAACATTTCGACTTTATTCTCAAAACACTTCGTCTTCATTCTCATAATTTTTTACTTTATTCTCAAAATATTTTGACTTTATTCTTAAAACACTTTGACTTTATTCTCAAAATATTTTTACTTTATTCTCAAAACATTTCAACTTTATTCTCGAAAGTCTTCTTTATTCTCTTAATTCTTAAAATATTTTGACTTTATTCTCAAACTATTCACACTGCTCCGGGTGTGTGTTCACGGTGTGTGTGTGTGTTCACTACTGTGTGTGTGCACTTGGATGGGTTAAATGCAGAGCACAAATTCCTTGTATGGGTCACCATACTTGGCCTCACTTCACCCCCTTTCCTTTCCTTTCCTTTAAAATATTTAGACTTTATTTAAAAAAAAATTCGAGTTCATTCTCATAATTTCTACTTTATTCTCGAAAAATTGCAAGTTTATTCTTGTAGTTTCAACTTTATTCTCGAAATATTTCAACTTTATTCTTGAAATACTATGACTTTATTTTTGTAATCTTAGATTTTTTTTTTTTTTTTTTTTACGTTTTTTAATGTAGCACTGAAACGTTGCAACACACAAAATAAATGAATAAAAATCTACAAAGGCTCAGTACTAGGACCGCTAAGTATTAAAATCATTATGTCTATGGAATGTCCCCATTCTTAATATTTTGACTTTATTCTCGTAATTTCAACTTTATTTTTGAAATATTAAAACTTTAATCTCGCTTTTTTATTTTCAATGCTGTCGTAGTATGTAAATATTATACATTGTTAAAAAAAAAGTGTATTTAATTTTTGTTTTATTTTAGAGTTAGTTATTATTAGGTTAAACTAAATGAAAATGGTGAAATGAAATAAGTTAATTTATTATTATTATTTTTCATATTTCTCATATTTATATAAGCTTTCATAGTTTATTTCAAGTAACAAATTCACAGTATTTAATGACCTGTTTTATACATTTCCTTTTATTTGAAAATGCCCAGCACTAAGGCAGTTTTCCATAGCGCAGCATAAGATCAGATAATCTGTCAGACAAGGCCGTGACTCCTGCAACACTTTGAGCACATCTGTATTGCTGGTACAAACCCCATGGCGTCAGCATTGTCAGGACACGCATTTGATTGAATCCCACTGGAAACAGCATTCTTTTTGTTGTTGGAAAGGGAAGGTCAGGGTCCGGTGTTCGGTAAAGCTCTGTCCCTCCGAGCCCTTATTCGTGTCTATCAATGTCCACTGTCAATGTCTTCCTCCAGAGCTTCGTCCCCCAGCGTTGCTCAACGTCCACCACCTGGTACACAAGCAGGCACAACCCCTCTAAAATATAACCTGAAACTAAATGGTGCTAAACAAATAGCCCTCTGCCTATGAGTTGACTTTGCTCTGGTCACTACTAACCATCAGCACAATCCACTCCAGTCTTTTTTTGGTTTGTCTATTTGACAGCGAGGGCATATCGGCAACAAAAGTCATTGAGTGTACTTTTGCAAGTTTAGATATTAACTCTGACAGTGACATAGTGAATGTAAAGAATTTATTGATGCATACCCATTGCTGACAGGTCTCATTTGATATATTGACATATAGGCATTTGCCACTTAATTATGAAAAAATGAAGCACTTTTTAAAAAGCAATTAAAGTTAATATATACATACACTACCGCTAAAAAAGTTTGTAATCAGAAATATTTATTTATTTATTTTATGTTTTTAAAAGAAGTCTCTTGCAGAATATTTGAATTAAATACATTTTAAAATTGAAATACAGAATACAGGTTGCATTTATTTGAAATACAGAATACGTGTTGCATTTATTTTTTATAGTAAAAATAATAATATTGTGGAATATGATGATTTAAAATTTCAATTTTACATTTCAATATATATAGATAAATGTAATATATTCTTGAGAAGGCAAAGTTGAATTTGACTTTTTTTCAGGATTTTTTATTTGGGATCAGAAAGAAAGATTTATTTATTTTAATGTTTTTTTTAAAGAAGTTATAACTAATATTGAAAAATGCTGCTGCTTAATTTTATTTATTTATTTAATGGTTTTAAAAGAAGTCTCTTACAGAATATTTGAAAAAATATATACATATTCAAATATAAATGCAAAATACAGGTTGCATTTATTAAATCAAAAATAGTAAAAACAGTAATATTGTGGAATATGACCATGTAAAATATGTATATATTTTTCCATTTCAATGTTTATTTTAAAATGTAATTTATTATTGAGAAGGCAAAGCTGAATTTTTAGTAATCATTAAGCACATTTCCATTGTCACATGATCCTTCCTTGAACACTGCTGCTGCCTTATATTTTTATGGAAATTTCGATTTATTTATTTAATGGTTTTAAAAGAAGTCTTTAACAAAATATTTATAATAAATACATTTTAAAATTGAAATACAGAATACAGGTTGAATTTATTTACCCAAAAATAGTAAAAACAGTAATATTATGGAATATGTCCATTTAAAAATAAATAAATATATATATATTCCATAATATTACTGTTTTTACTACATTATTAATAATGTAATAATGTGGAATATGACCATTTTAATTTAGTTTTTTTTCTATTTTAAAATATACTTTAAAATGTTATTTATTCTTGTGACGGCAAAACAATTTTTCAGTAGTCAATAATCAAATTTTCAGAAATCATTAAAATATACTAATATATTTGAATGTATATATTATAATATTTTTATAAAAATTGTGATACATTTTTTCAGGATTCTTTGTTTGGGATCAGATAATTTAATTAATTTATTTTTAAATGTTTTTAAAAGTATACTAATATATTTGAATGTATATATTATAATATTTTTATAAAAATTGTGATACATGTTTTCAGGATTCTTTGTTTGGGATCAGATAATTTAATTAATTTCTTTTAAAAAGAAGTCTCTTAGGGAATATTAAAAAAATAAATACATTTTAAAATTGAAATACATTTGCATTTAAAATTGCATTTATTTAATCAAAAACAGTTAAATTGTGAAAATCTTTTAATTAAAAATAAAAACAGTAATATTGTGGAATAAGATGATTTTTTTTTCTATTTTAATGTATATTTTAAAATGTAATTTATTATTGAGAAGGCAAAGCTGAATTTCTAGTAATCATTAAGCACATTTCCACTGTCACATGATCCTTCAGAAATCATTTATAACCTATTAATATCAGTATTGAACACTGCTGCTGCCTTATATTTTTATGGAAATTTCGATTTATTTATAATATTATTATTATTTTTTTTAATGGTCATATTCCATAATATTACTGTTTTTACTATTTGTGGGCGGATGGTCATATTCCATAATATTACTGTTTTTATTTATTCTTGTGACGGCAAAACAATTTTTCAGTAGTCAATAATCAAATTTTCAGAAATCATTCAAATATACTAATATATTTGAATGTATATATTATAATATTTTTTATAAAAATTGTGATGCATTTTTTCAGGATTCTTTGTTTGGGATCAGATAATTTAATTAATTTATTTTTTAAATGTGTTTAAAAGAAGTCTCTTAGGGAATATTAAAAAAAAATACATTTTAAAATTGAAATACATTTGCATTTAAAATTGCATTTATTTAATCAAAAACTTTAAAAATCTTTTAATTAAAAATAAAAACAGTAATATTGTGGAATAAGATGATTTTTTTCTATTTTAATGTATATTTTAAAATGTAATTTATTCTTGAGAAGGCAAAGCTGAATTTTTAGTAGGCATTATTCAAATGTTCAGTGTCACATTATTCTAATATTCTGATTTATAACTTAACATCAGTATTGAAAACTGTTGTTGCTTTTTTATTTATTTATTTATTTTTAATTTTATGATTGATAGAAAGTTTAAGTTTAAAACATTTATTTGATATAGTTTTTTGTAACAATACATTACTGTTAGGTTTTATTTAATTTATTTTATATTCCAATTTAAAGCATCTTTGCTAAAGCAAAGTATTAATTTCTTTAAAAAAAAAAACTATCAATATTACTGAGTATATTTATATGTGTGTGTAAGTTACATTCAATATAGATTTATATTGAATGCAACATGAATTTATAAGCTTCCTTACAACAAAATATGACATATGTGCATTTTCAAAGATCAAATACACTGTACAACATATGACATATGTGAATGTATTAAAAACATGCCATCACTTCAGACACGTCAGCCTGTTTAGTCTCACCAAACCATACAGCCGACTTTCGGATAAAAGAAAAACATTTCAGGTAACATTTATGGAAACCCGTGAGAGACGTGCACCCTTAGCCACCATGCCATGCACATGCCTAACAGAGCCGCACACTGCTGGCACACAGGCTGATTATCTCCTTTTGAATATTCAAAATAAATTTCACTCTCCGCTTTTTTGGCAACTGGCAGCGCGAGGAGAAAAGTGCTCGCTAATGAGAGGATAGTCAGTGAGAGGCTATAAATATTTTCACAGCTTATTTGGACATGCCTGCCCAGTGGATATGAAGGCAGTGCTTTGATGAGGTGAAGTAGTCTGTTTGAACAAGTCATTTGGCACCGTGTACACGCTGGTGCAGGGAACTCTAATTCTGCAGATCACACCTGTGGTGTGAATGTTATGATGCACCTTCAAGTGGAATGACTAACAGACTCAAATTGACCCCAATTTAGGCTTAATTCTTGGATGGCAACAGCCAAGGTGCCATTTTATACAGGGCTAATGGGCCATTTTAAAGCCACAGACCATAATTAAACCTGTTTTTATTAATTTCACGGCAATTATGTTTTAAAAAAAAACATATGTTTGAGCATTAAACGCTGTGCATTTAATCTCAACTTGCCACAAACCCATGATTGGGGTTAGTGCATCAAAACACAGCTCGCCGCTGAACCAAATACAAGGGCATCTCTTTGTTTCTTCGTCCCTCTCTAATGAGCGTTTATATTACAGCTTGCAACAAATGTCATTGGAGAGGACAATACCACATGCTGAGATTACAGTGAGATGCAGAGAGCAGAAATTTCCAGCGATGACTTTGGTACGTGAAAATATACGTGTAATTAGTTGGACCTTGGTGACATGGACGTTGTAACCTTTCTGCTGGACAAGCAAAAGCTACTTTGCATGCTGAGCTCTCACAGGCTGTCCAAACTAGATGTTAGCCTAGTAATTAGTGACTGTGCTGTTGTCACAGACATGTATTACAGCCTAAAGAACAGGGAATGGTAGTCTTTTTAGGAATGACATACAGCCTATATATTGCTATTTTGGGTGCAGCTGCCAGATTTAGTGAGTCCTAGACCATTTACCATAATAGCTTTCACTGGGAGTTAAGCTAATTTGGTTGCATTAAAATGATTTCACAAAACAGTAGAAGAATAGCAATGTTTTGGCCAACAAATACGGTAATTTACAGTTAATTTTAGACTTATTATTTGGGGTCAAATGGACATTCTTATTCAGCAAATAAAAAAAATCTATTTTGAAATATGTAGTAGAAAACCCATGAAAGATTTACATTATTTTAAAAAATCCATATCGTTTTAATACATATTTTGGATTATGGGGGGCGTCATTATTTTGATGACGTCAAATGGTTGCACTCTGTGAGCTAGCCTGTTGCTACTTTTACCGAAATGCAACTCTGAAAATAAAATACTGATATTATGACCACAGCTACTGAAAGAGCTTACAGTGGCTATGGATATAAGCTTACACTTAAACCATATGTCATACTATCGATTTTCCCCACAAGGAGTCTAAACACCACGGATATCGAGTGAAATCCACACTGAGAAACTCCTTCAGTGGCTGCAGCGTCATGACAAGCTTCAACATGTTTATATCCTGCCAGGATGGCATCTAGCGTTTCTTGTCTCTGCTGTTTGTAAGCTCTTTCAGTAGCTGTGGTCTACTAAAAGCCTCAAAGGCATCAGGGCTAAAGTGAAAAGTACAAAGACGCTGGTCTTTAGGAAGTTTTATTCGTCCACAGGCATCTTCCTATTCTTTTCTCCTCCTCTTATCGCAAGAAAAAGCACTGAAGACTTACATCGCTTCTCTTGTTGCCCTTCGACTGATAATTACAACCAAAAGCCACCCAATGTGACAATGTATCAGTATTTTATTTTCTGAGTTGTGTTGCGGTAAAAATAGCAACAGGTAGTGCCAGTAGCTCATCGAGTGCAACCATTTGATGTCATTGAAATATTGGACAAATATGCATAAAACTATGTGGATTTTTTAAATAACATAAATCTTTCATGGGTTTTCTACCACATATTTCAGTAAGAGACATAATTTATGTTATATTAAGCCATACAAGTCTTAATACCCAGGGTTCCCTTTAATGTTACAAAATACTTCTATTTTAAATAAATACACTCTTAAAAATAAGAAAGGTTCTTTATGGAACCATTTAGGCAAAAAGGTTCTTCTATGGCATCGTGAAGAACCTTTTTGTCTAAATGGTTCCATAAAGAACCTTTAACATCTGAAGAACCTTTCTGTATCACAAAAGGTTCTTTGTGGTGAAAGAAGGTTCTTCAGATTATAAAAATGTAAGAATGAGATGGTTCTTTAAAGAATATTTGACAGAATGGTTATTTGTGGAACCAAAAATGGTTCTTCTATGGCATCGCTGTGAAGAACCTTTATACCTTATATAATTTTAAATATATCCAAATGGGAAAACAGTTTTTATTTTAATAATTGTAATCATATTTCACAATGATACTGTTTTTATTGTATTTTTAATCAAGTGAATTTAGCCTTTGTGAAGAGAAAAACTCAGTGAATGCTAATGTGATCTTCTAAAGTGTTCATTTGTTAACTGAAAAGTTACACAATATGTCACTGGAATTTAAGTTTGGAGGACAAAAATGATCCTAACTGAACAAGAACTTGGAGTTTGAAACTACAAAACCACTGTGACATCTAGCCCCAAGTCTACCAATATATTTACTGTAAATCTAATTTCCGCATAAAACCACCAATTTACATAAATCACTCGGACTGTTTATGTGAAAGCCTTCAAGACTGATTTCACGTTGGCACCACATGACATTACTTGGACAACCGAGGCTAACTAAACATTTGTCAGCCTCCATTTGCCCAGGGTAAAGCGACCAAACCTGGAGTTAATGACCCAGCGATGTCATTTCATTTACTAAAATTAAAATATGGCCCGAAATTGTGGCACACACACACTCACGCTTGCTCCCCCACATGGCAGAAAAGCACAAGCGCCCATTAATACAAGCCTCATTGTAATGCCACGACAGTTTCTTGGCTGCTGCTTCAGCATGCTTGACAGTCGTGGTCACCCCATACCAGACCTCACCTATACTCGGGGCGAAGATAAATCCTGTGTGATTGATTGGAGTAGCTTTATATTCATTCATTAGCCAAGGCCCTGTCAGACAAGCCCTGGCAGGTACCTTCATCCTAGTGTGGTCTCAGGCTCAAAATCCTGAGCTTATTAATGACATTTTAGACATTAATATTGCAGGGATTAGGGATATCCTATCTCCTTTGTTCCTCTGACAAACCTTATACAGTTTTTTTTAAGACTGGCTCTCTCTCGCTCCGCTTCTATCTCGCCCCCCTTCGGGTTCTGTCCTTCCCACCGTGTCTCCTTTTGCCACTATTTTTGGTCCCTGTCATTTACTCTTTCTCCAACTGTCCTTTTCCTTCTCGCCTTTGAGGACAGGTCTAGTAATACGGTTTGAGCGGTGTGAAAAGGACCTATCGTCATGCACATTATTACACTTTTATCCTCGTCTCCACGGCAGCATTTCCGAGTTTCTTTCCCCTGCGCTCTTAATGCGCCGCAGATACCCGGGAGCAGATGAGCCCATCCGCGCGCCCAATCCGGTGACGGAAAAGGGTAGGAGGTGGATCTCCAGTGCCGTGCCGCTGACATATCCCAGATCAACGCAGGTCTACCTCTGCCTCCCCGTTTCTCATTTTGCCCCGTACTGTCGGATAATGTCGCTACAAGATGGCATTTTGAGGCTCTCCGAGTCGAGATGTGTCGACGCGAGCTGTCTGATCCTGTGGCCATATGCAGGGGGAAAGACGGAAGGCCAGCGAGTGTGGAGAGCGAAACAACCCGTGGGTCTGATGTTGACATTTCTCAAACTCGCAGGACTGGTGGTGTGACCGGATCTAGAGCTGTTTATGCGAGACGGGAGCACAAACCTGACTCTAAAACACTCGGGCGCGATGCCAAATGTCGGAGGCGAGACGACGCGCGCCGCTTTACCTTTACGCACATTACAGAATTGGACAGTTGAATGTTCTTATCTCGCTTTTTCAACCTGTAAAAGGAGCCGTCGTGCCTTTGAAGGCTCAGTCTTCCCCAAGAGTTTGAGGGTTTTTGTGTCTCAGAGGGTTTGGAAGTGAGTTTCTTACCCTAATAGAGAGTGTTTGAGTGCGTTCCAAGGAGCTAAGACCACATGTGACAACACTACGTCCCTCTTGAGGAAAGACAGGCCTGATGTAGCCGGCCCTCCTTATGGCGAGCACTTTGCCAATGGCGCGTTTATTAGCGTTAAAAACTCCTCAACTTCACAGCCAAAGATTAGTGGCTTTTTTCCAGGTATTCCTCCTTCTTGTCCATATGGAAACGCTTCGCTTCATCCCAGAATCCTCCCTCCTCCCGGCCGTATTCTCGTATCCCTTTATAGATTACGGGCATGGCGACTTCAAAATGGCTTCAGATCCAAACGCTTGCATTATAGCTGGAATGTTTGGCTGTCTGTGGGTGTATAGTGGGTAGACAGTGTCATGTGAGCCTTCCCCTGAACTCAGCAGGCACTCTTATATGTATGAGACTACTAGTAGAGGTGGAAATAAAGCGCTGTCCGTTAAGCTGAGGGCGTATACAGTGTTTTGGCAGAGCACAAACCCTTATATGCTGCAAACAAGTGTTGCATGTCTGTTTTGTTCTTTCTTTGTTTCCTTTCTTCTAGTTCCTGCTGCTGAAGAGACGAGTGGGTGTGTCGTTCTGGTAAAGAAGTAACTGGATGCTGCCATAGAGAAAGTCTGTATTACCTGGAGAAAGATACACAAGGTATTTACCTTGGGATTGACTCTGTAATAAGTTACTTATAAACATAGTTAAATGACAAATTAGTATTAATATTTATGATAGTAATAATGCATGTTATTTTAATTTGACATTTGTATCCATAAAGTGCAAAAGTGACCACTGATTTTTTTTTTTTTTTTTTTGCATTGCATTGCATTGCATTGCATTTTCCCTATTCATTTACTTTGTGCATGATTTAAGGAGTTCTAATGATTTTTTTAAATTAATTATAAACTTTTATTTAAAGTAAAAGTCTTTTTTTAGGGGAACAAAGGCACAGGGGCGCCGCTAAGGGGGGGTAAGTTAGGACGATTCTAAGGGCCCATGCCCTTTAGGGGCCCCCAGAGATCTGCTTTGGTGTTGTAGGGGGGGCCCAAACTCATATTTTGTCATAGGGCCCAAAATTGCGAGCGGCGCCCCTGCAAAGGCATGACATAATTAACAATGCAACACACATATATTATGAATATCAAATAACATACACTATCAATATTTTTTTTTTTTTTAAACTTAAAAAACACTTTTATTGAGAAAATATTACATTTATCTGGATTTTATATTAATCAAAGAAGAAAAATATCACAGTTTTTAGAAAAATGCTAAATAGCACAACTTTTCAAGATTAAAAATAATAATAAATGTTTCTTGAGCATCAAATCAGCATAATAGCATGATTTCAGAAGAATCATTTAATACCAAGACTGGAGTAAAGCTTGCTGAAAATTCAGCTTTGCCATCGCAAGAATAAATTACAATAAAAATATATTAAGACAAAACAATTACAGTTAAATTTTATATTTTACTCTATTTTAAATCAAATATATTAAGCCTTAGTGAGCATAAGACACTTATTTTAAAAAAGGACATTGATGTATTTAAGTTATTATATATTTTAAAATATATATTTAAAAAAAAAATTAATTATTAACAAATTTATTGCAAAATATACATATGTACAAATATATAAATTATATAGTATAATATATAAGAAAAATATTAAGCAGCACAACTGTTTTCAACATTGAAAATAATAAGAAATGTTTTCCTTCAAATCAGCATATTAAAATAATTTCAGAAGAATCATGTGACACTGAAACTGGAGTAAAAGCTGCTGAAAATTCAGCTTTGCATCACAAGAATAACTTACAAAAAATATATAGACAAAATAGTTACATTTTAATTTTAATATTTAAAAATATTATTTGAAATATTTTACAGTATTTTTAATTAAAAAATTAAGTCTTGTGAGCATAACAAACTTTTTAAAAAATACAAAATTAAATAAAAAATCTAAATTTCCCCAAGCTTTTGAACAATTATGTATATATTTTTGCATTATCAAATAAGAACATTATTAAATATATATACACACACACAAATATGCATATATAGTATATAAATTATATATATTTTAGAATACATAATGAGTGCAAAACCAATGGCTCCATTTCATCATGCACAGAGTTTCATGCCAGTGGGCGGTTGCTTTAGCTTCAATATTCTGTCCAATCACGGCGCTATATGCTACATTTATCTCAACTCAGTCGTTACAATTAACAGTACATTAAATTACAGATTCAGAAAACTGACATCAAGTTCTCAGAGGATGTAATCATAACTCTGTGAGCAAAGGCTAGTGTCCAGATAATAAAGATTTAATTCCCAGGTATGTAGGATGGCTGCACTTTTCCTCACCCCCTCTACTGGCAGCCTGGAAGCTGTACACTGTGCGCTAGATAGATTTGTTCTGAAACCTTACTGCACTGGAACATTAAATGAAACCTCCTTTACCGAAGCTATAAAATGTCTCAAGGCCAACCCCAATAAATAACACACTTACCCTCACCTCAGGCCTATTAATTACCTGGGATGCGCTTTACCACAACTACCTTCGTGCTGACTAGCTAATGCTTCCCCTTTGACCAGGACTGGAGCCTCAAATGTCTCTATGGGGACAAGCTCTAATTAATCCTCTGTTACTGTTGTAATGGTGCCTTCCAGAGGGAGGCCGCAGTAAAGCTCAGAAATATTATTTCACTCATACATTGTAAACAACAGTCCATCTCAGGGGAAGCAGAAGGGATGGTGTTTGAGGGTTGAAGGGGTGAACGGGGCAAGACATTGGGGAAATGCAACACTGATGCAGTTGTAGTTGCTTACTAAGAGCAAAACTGTTATTTAAGCTCTTGTTTAGTGTGAAAGCACAGTCAAAACAGGGCATAATTCACAGAGTGGCAACTGAAAACAAACCCTTAATCTCTATTTTGGTCTTTAAGAATGTTTTATGGAGTGGTTTTTTAAATTTATTCAAATATATATATATATATATATATATATATATATATATATATATATATATATATATATAAAAGCAATATCAGATGAGTAGATGTGAGATATGGCTATGATTCGCAGGCCAAATTCCTTAGATATTCACAGCGTGCCAATATACAGTCATATCTCATGTCTACGAGTGTGATATTCTGCTTATACAACAATTCAACGGCACGAGTGTGTAAATACATAAAATCACAATGGAGTGTCTTTAAAAGCCTTCTTTTGTGCAGAACTACTTCCTTCCGCCACAGATTCAAATCTAAGTTTGACATTTTAACAGCTGAGCCCAAGCCTCTGTTACCAATTCGAAAATGTCACTTTAGAACAAGCAACGAAGAAACGTTGAGTTGCTTTATTGAAAGCTTATTGTATTACTGTGTTAAAAGCACAATGTATTATGTGGAGTGGAGTATTATGAGAGAGAGATGGGCAAGTGTGATGACCTTAATCTGATGCAGCATTCATTCTTCAGCTCAAAAAAAAAAAGTTTGAATGTCTTTTGAGAATAGCGATATCTTTGTTGTAACGTTAATATCCTTTCATCTGGTAATGGTTATTTCTGATGACAGCACTGCTCAGTGCATTTGTTTGCTGCAAGTTGTTGTTAAAACTAAAAATAACTTCTATTTAAAAGAGCATTTATTTTTCAGTCTAAAAGTCTTTACTGCCGATTTGTAAAAACAGTCTCTTGTCGCCATCTAATGGTTGCCAGGTTTTCCCATCAAAACCCATCCAATTGTACTCAAAAATAGCCCAACCGTGGTTCGGGGTTGGAGGGTTCCCCCAGTAAAAATCGCGTTCAGGGGGGTAATATAAACATTTTATTCACGTTAAATGTCACGTTATTGGCGTCGCTTCAACCCACGGCAGCAGTGTTAAAGTAGCTCAATAAAGTGTGAAATCCATGGACTTGGCAACACTGTTCAGTCCACTCATTTGATTTGATCGACTGCAATACTGTGTAAGATTTTCATTCAAAATGAAAGCATAAATAAAGGTGACGCATTGCCAGTTCAGAGTGAAACACAAAATATTCACTGACACGCTTCACTGAGCGGTGCATTTGCCGGCAACCCGCCAAAATAAAAAGCTTGCTAATTTTAGGTTTGAAAATGTTAAAAATTCATAAAAAAAAAAGAAAAAAGTAAAAAAAAAGATTATTATTTTTTTTTAATAATCGTATTTTAATACTTATTGTTAAATATAATAGTATTATCACACTTTATCCTTTTTTATTTCATTTTAAAAATTACTTAAATAAAGTGCAATATTGCATGACCGTTAATAAGATAATAATGCAAATAGTAAGAATACAAACAATGCAAATAATAATAATAATAACAACAAAATAGTAGTAGTAGTATTTTTTATAGAAAATACAAAAAAATAATTTTATTAATAATTATAAATATTGATAATATTATTACTACTCTACTTCATTTGTATAACACTTAAAAGTGCTTCAAATGCATAAAATAACATTATTATAAATTAAATTAAAAAAAAAGAAAATAAAGAAAATAAAACGACAATGAATTCACCAATAAATCCTCAGTTATTAGTGAATAGAAGCTGCTAACTTAGTGACAGAACTTCTCTAGCTATTAGCTAACGTTAATGACACACTAGACCTAATAGTACAGTGTCAAAACATACCAGTAAATGTAGAGGAAGGTAGAAGAATCACACTCGAGTTTGGATCAAACAATAGAATGGAACAGAAGTATGAATAGAGTCGCCAACGTGGTCAAGCTTTCTAGTGGCGTGTTTGAGTGACTTATCCTTCGCAAGGATTCTGATTTCTCATCTCTTTGGTTCAAGACTCAAATTGTCTTCTGGTCCCTTTGTGTGCAAGAGACAAAGGCAGAACATGGCAGCTCCTGTCTGTAATTTTCTGTCCATTAAGCGCAACAATAGTGAATAAGGCGAATGCTCTCCGGTTCTGGCTCTCTGCTTCTCAGAGACCTTGGTGCAAGCCAACATCCAATAACAATCAACAGCTGTGTCTATGAACAAACGCCGTTCTCTGCCCTCCGAGCCCCAGAGGGAAAGAATGCATCTACCCCTGCCTCACCGACCTTCAGGAAGAATGGCTTTCTGAAAGAATTATATGTCGTATGCATGGACAGCCATCCATACGTTTAAGAATATCAAGCCCTAAAATGGTCTCCAGTGGCTCGGCCAAGGTTACAACCGAGAAACTGTGAATTCCTGAAGACGACAATCCCGTAAAGACATTCCTTGTGCTTAAACGGCACTTATTTAAAATCAATAAAAGCCTGTGATCAGGAACTATCACAAACATGGCCTAAAACTAACGCCAATGCCCGGTGACATGAGAACATTTACTGGTCATATATTTTTTTTACCAGCAAGTGAAATTTTATGTGCATTATTTCTTAAAAAAAACAAACAAACAAAAAAAACAGGTAGAACATTATTAGCAATAATAACAATAATAATAACAACAATAATTATTATTATTATTATAGAAATTCTAATAATTATGTAACACTTTACAATTCAATAACAATATAGTGATATTTCTTTAATGATTTGTTTAATTTTAATCATTTTTTAATATAATATTAACTTAATAATATTGGATGAAATTAGGTGATGTTTCTCTTTTGTTGCCAATAATAATAATAATAATAATAATAATAATAATAATAATAATAATAAAAGTAGAAGAAGTATAGTATTATAGTTACATTTTTAATGATTTGTTTAATTTTATAAATTGATTTAATAATAATAATAATAATAATAATAATAAACAACCATGTTTATTATTATCATCAGTATTATTATTATTATTATTATATATTATAATATTATTATTATAATATTATAATATATATCTAAATATTATGAAACACTTTAGAGTTCAATATTAGTATAGTCATATTTCTTTAATGATTTGTTTATTTTGTTGACAGTCATATTTCTTTAATGATGTTTACTTTTTAATAATTTGATTTAATAATTTTGGATGAAATTAGATGATGTTTCTCTTTTGTTGCCAATAATAATAATAATAATAATAATAATAATAATAATAATAATAATAATAATAATAATAAGTAGTAGGAGGAGGAGGAGGAGGAGGAGGAGGAGGAGGAGGAGTTTAGTATTATAGTTATATTTCTTGAATTTTGTAATTTAAATATAATTTTTTTTTTTTTTCAAGGAAATAACAGTATTTGCGATTTAATGATCAACCAGACCTAAACCAGATCGTTTTCTCAGGCATTATTAGAATTAATTTAAAAAAACTGGTCAGCAACACTCTTTCAAACACTGGCACTGAGTTTTGCCTCCATTTGGCACTTGGCGAGTGTTAGTTTTAGGCCCTGATCACAAATAAAGAAGCAATTTAGCTGATCTTGTTCAGATACAGTCATACAATGATCAATAAATCATTGTATAGCTCCAACACCAACCACATTATTTACTGCGATCAGGAAATAAGGCTTATGACCATAAACACAAGGTCACTAGTGGGCTAAAGGAAGGAAAATGTGCAAAGAGGCCCTATGGGAGCCCAGGAGGAGATTGTTGACCGCAGCGCTGTGGCCGCATGACAGGACTTGGGCATAAACAACCACAACAACACAAATTCAGACAGAGGAAAGGTGGCACGCAGACAGCAGCAGCTGTGGGTGGACAAAAAGCTGCATTTAACCGTTTGACTGAGCACAACATACAGCCGTACTGCGGTCACACACACACTTTAAACCCCCTAGACTCTCTCCAGCAAAGCCACACACAGCCCAGCATCCCTCATTTCCCCCGTGGGTGAAGGACAGTGGCCTAGGATCACAGGAGGCCCCTGCAGCTGGAAGGCAGAAAGGCCTGAGAGGAGCAAAAGAGAGAGAGAGACTGGAGTAATCCCTAGAGTAGAGGCTTTTGGGTATTATTTTGCTCTGGTGTGTTCAGCTTGGCCAGACTGTCTCATGTATAGCCTGAAGCGGCTCAGGGCAGGGGGGTGTAGTCAAATGGGTCTCATGTTCTTTTGAGCATGAAAGATGAAAGAAAAAAAAAGCCACATCTGTGGTGGCCATTTATCGATGAGACGTAAACAAGAAGAAGGGAGGGAACGGAGAGGGAGAAAATAGTTCATTCACTGTCTGTGACAACGAGTAGGGCGTCTATGAATATTTTTCTGAATGTCAACTTTATATATTTAATTGATATATAATATACTACCATTCACGTTCAAGTTTGGGCTCAGTTTGTTTTTGAAAAAAGTATCTAATGTTCACCAGGGCTGTAAGGCCGCAAATAAAGTGTAAGGCAAAAACAGTAATATTGTGAAATATTATTACAATTTAAAAGAACTATATACTATTTTAATATAAATGTAATTGATTCCTGTGATGGCAAAGCTAAATGTTTAGCATCATTACTCCAGTCTCCAGTGTCACATTCTTCAAACATTATTCCTATGTATGTATGTATTATTTATTTATTTATTTATTGCCTTTGACAGTTTAATATAGTATGTTAATTAATGTTAATTTATTATAAAATATTTTTGTTTGTTTATGTGTGTGTTTCTATATATTTGTATATATGTAGGTTAATTTATTCATTGCTCCAGTCTCCAGTGTCACATAATTCTTCAGAAATTATTCTAATATGATGATTTGGTGCTCAATAAACTTTTTCTTATTTTTATAATTCATTCATTCAATTCATTACTTTATTGCCTTTGACACTTTTAATATATTGTTAATTAGTATATGATTTTATTATACAATATAATGTATGATTATAAATTTTGTAATTATAAATATAATATAAAATAGAAATGTAATAGAACATATAATGTATAATATAGTTTATATATGTACAATACAATGTATATATTAAAAATATAATAGAAAATATAATATATATGATGTAAATGCATTAAATACACACACACAGACACACTGTTATTTTATTTTACTTTTTATTTTATTTAATTTTATTTTAATGTAAAACAGTCACACCAATACATTTTTAAAAATGATTCATTTAATATATTGTACTCTCTCTTTTATATATATATATATATATATATATATATATATATAACTGGCACAGTTTGAATGTGTTTGAATCCAACAATTATTTACATTTTTAAAAAATGTTTTTTCAATTATTTATTTTATTTTGTTATTTTACTTAATACCAATACATTTTAAAAAATGCACTTCATTTAATGTTTTTTATCTGACACAGTTGTGTTTAAAACCCAACAATAATTTAAATATTTATTTTAGATTTATGTATTTTATTTTCGTTTATTTTATTTTATTTTAGTTTAGTTTTTTAATTTAACTTAATTGGATGTTTTTGTATTGTATTTTATTTTATTTTAACGTAAAAGTCACACCAATAAGTTAAATCGAACTGAGAGAGAGACAAAGGTTTTTTTTTTTTGCTTTATTTTATTTTATTATTTTATTTTATTTTTTAATTTAATTTAATTTAACTTAATTTTATATATTTTTATTTTATTTTAATCTAAAACAGTCATGCCAATAAATAAAATCGAATTTAGAGAGAGCAAGACAGACAAAAGGGTCTTTCCTTTAAAAATGCGCTGAATTTAATATCATGTACTCTCCGTCTGCTTTTTTTGTTTAATCTGGCACAGTTGTGTTTGAACCCAACAATTACACATTAAAAATTCACCTGTGTACGGATCGTCTCACCTCTGCTACGGAAACAACTCCTAAAGTGTGAGAGTCAAATGGTGAGTGACAAGTTAGCCGCCTTCGCAGCCAAAGGTGTTAGCAAATTATGAGAGGGGCTGTAACAGTGGGCCAGCTCAACGTGCTAAGTGCACTCAAATGGACTCACTCATGGACTAATGATGAGACCACAAGCCTGGCTGCTGTGGCTTACACACAGGCCCCACTGTATGAGATCACACCTATACAAAAAAAGAAGAAAAAAACATGTTACCAAAGAAGACAGAGAACCATTAGAAAGTTTTTTTTTTTTTTTTTTATAGTTAAACATGTATGTTAATGAACTGTAATCATTTGTAAACAGGGCATACGCATGATCATTCACAATTAGCATAATCTCCACTCATGAATTGCAACTATTTGAATCACATTTACAAAAATGCTGTGGGATCTTCTTGATTCCTTTCTCAGGGTTATTTCCAGGATATTAAATAAACGCAAAAGAAACTAATTGACCATATGCCTAAGAAAAATTATTCATTACAAATACTACTGGTGCACAGAATAATAGTAATCTATAATAAAACGGAAAACTAACTATGAGGCTGTTTTCAATCTATTTTAATCAATGAAATGTTTCACTTATTTCGTTAAAATGCTTAACGCATTATTTGCATGCAGTTGAGAGCAGGTGTAATTTATTTTCATACCAACTAACATAGGAACGCTTTCATATACAGTGGTATGCCAAAGTTTGGAAACCCTTGCAGAATCTGAAAATCTAAATAATTTGAACAAAATAAGAGAGATCATACAAAATGCATGTTATTTTTTATTTAATACGGTCCTGAGTAAGATATTTTACAAAAAAGCTGTTTACATATAGTCCACAAGACAAAAATAGCTGAAATTGTTAAAATAACCCCCTTCAAAAGTTACTGTAAAGGTACTGTGTGTGGTTACCTGGATGATCTGTGACCTTTTTTTTGTTTTGTGATAGTTGTTCATGAGTACCTTGTTTGTTCAGTTAAACTGAGCACTGTTCTTCAGAAAAAAACCTCCAGGACCTGCAGATTCTTCAGTTTTCCAGCATCTTTTGTGTATTTGAACCCTTTCCAGCAATGACTGTCTGATTTTGAGATCCATCTTTTCACACTGAGGACAACTGAGGAACTCAAACCCAACTATTAAAAAAGGTTCAAACATTCATTAATTGCTCCAGAAGAAAACACAATGCATTAAGAGCTGGGGGGTGAAAACTTTTGAATTTGAAGCTCAAGGTAAGTTGTACTTAATTTGTCTTCCGGAAAACATGCAAGCATCTTCTATTGCTTCCGAAGAGCAGTACTAAATGGAAAAAAATTGGAAATCTTCATCCTGTTCAAAAGTTTTCACCCCCTGGCCTTTAATGCATTGTGTTCCCTTTCGATACTTTCACTCGTACTGCGTCTGTAAAGACGCTATGGGAAAAGCTCCTTTTCTCCTGAGACTGAAGCATTTCAATAACGCAGTGTAACTGCACGGCCATTGGTTCGTGCAGTGTTAAAGAAACGAACCAATGGCTCGGCAGCGGAGATGCACAAACCTATGGCGATGATTCGCGCCCGATCGCGCCAAAAGGGGCGGAGCATCTGGCTATATAAGCGAGCATTTCGCCATAGGGAACTCAGATCCTTCTTCTTCAGCGACGACTTCTGATCTTCGCAGAGACTGACTACGCAGACTTCGCTCAAGCAAGCCTCTTCTTCGCCGTTGACGAGCCTCGCAGCGGATCTTCACTGCTCGGCGGATTGACGCTCCGGAGCTGATTCCCTGCTGCTATCCGGCGAACATCTAAAAGAGCAAATTAAGAGCAAATTTCTACGGCGTTGTTCCAAATGCCACGGCGTTTTTGTCGCTCGTGCAGAGCCCCTCTGCACGCCGCTGACACTCACGCTGAGTGCGTCTCGTGCCTGGGTCACGCCCACGCTGAGGCTGCGCTCAATGAGACGGAATGTTCCCACTGCGGGAATATGAGTCTCACTTCCCTCCGCTCGCGGCTAGCTTTCTTTTCAGAGAGCGACGCCGCTTCTCGCGCCCTCCCGCTTACTTCCTCGCAAGAGCCTGCTAGGAAGAAGCAGCGGGGCAAGAGATCTAAGAGCGTGGTGACAGGCGAGCTCACGCCGGCTCAGACCCCGCGTGCCTCGCCTTCACCACATGGAGAGGAATCGCCAGTTCTCTTCCTGCATCCTGACCAGCGTCCCTCTGCGGCTGCGAGCGATCTGGTCTCCTTCGGAGGAAGTGAATGCGAGGATGACAGCATGTCATTGGCCGCATCTGACGCAGAGGAGTTGTCGGGCTCTTCCCATGACCCCGCCCCCTTGCCGTCTGCGCAATCCAGCGCCGCCAGCGCCGGTATGGACGCCGAACTGTTCCGCGTCCTATCTAAAGCTGTTGAGGAGCTGGATCTTCAATGGTCTCCTCCCGAGGAGCCCTCTAGGAGCCGGTTGGACGAATGGTTTCTGCCGGGGCGCCGCCAGGCCCCTCGTCAGCGAGCTTCACCATTCTTCCCCGAAGTCCACGACGAAATCTCTAAGTCCTGGCGTGCTCCATACTCCGCCCGCCTTCATACTTCCTCTTCTGCTGCCCTCACCACGGTCGATGGCGCTGAGGAAAAGGGCTACGAGAAGCTGCCCCCGCTGGACGAGTCAGTTGCTGCGCACCTTTGCCCGCCCACCGCTATCGGTTGGAAGGCGAGGGCGTCACACCCGTCTAAGCCTTGCAGAACGACCTCTACCCTCGCTGGACGAGCGTATTCGTCTGCTGGACAGGCAGCTTCAGCGCTTCACTCTATGGCGGTACTCCAGGTGTACCAAGCAAAGCTCCTCCGCGGTCTGGACGAGTTGAACCTGGACGATTCCCCGCTCAGAGAGATACGTAGCGCTACGGATTTGGCGTTACGCGCCACGAAGATGACGGCTCAGGCGATCGGGCGATCGATGGCCAGTTTAGTGGTGCTGGAGCGCCACTTGTGGCTTAACTTGACGGAGATCAAGGACGCGGATAAGGTCGCCTTCCTTGACTCCCCCATCTCGCCGACCGGCCTGTTCGGCCCAGCTGTCGAGGGTTTCGCGGAGCGCTTCACCGCGGCGCAGAAATCGTCCCAAGCTATGCGACATTTCCTGCCCAAACGCTCGAGCTCTGCAACGGCTCCTAGTCGCCCCAAGCCGGCGCCGACTCAGCAGCCTGCGAAAGCCACGCCCCCAGCTGCGCAACCAGCGCCTCAGACGGAGCTCCGTCCTCGGTCACGCCCAGCCAAGCGCTTTCCCTTCCCTAAGCGTCAGGGACCTCGGCCAAGAGTGGTGCTGGACCAGGCGCCGCCAGCGTCTTCCTGATCTCAACAGCAGGAAGAGGGAGGGGCCAAGTCTCGCAGCAGCCGGACCAGCCCCCAAAGTGCCTCTTTTAAGCCCTTCTACACTCCGTTCTGTTCCGAGTGTAAGGGAACTCATGTTTGTAAAAAATGTAGCTGTAACTCACGGGCCCTTTATATCAGTGCCCTTACAGCAAACCGCTGTGATAGCGGGAAAAATAAAAAACAAACATTTTCAAGAAAAGAGCAAATTTCCTCTTCCAATGCTTTCAGACAGCATACAGCTGTGCGAACCATTGCAGCCCCTAGCGACACGATCCGCGGCAGGGCAAGCCATCCCCGGAGTGTCAAAATGGGTTTTGGGTATAATAGAACGAGGCTATGTACTCCAGTTCGCTCGAAGACCTCCTCGCTTTCATGGTGTGATCACCACCTCAGTTCGCAGCAAAGACGCAGACGTCTTGCGATTGGAGGTAAAGAATCTGTTGGCCAAGGGCGCCGTGGAAACGGTCCCCCCAACACAGAGCGAGTCAGGTTTTTACAGCCGTTACTTCCTCGTTCCAAAGAAGGATGGCGGTCTACGCCCCATCCTCGACCTCAGACAGCTGAATCGCGCCCTCATGAGACGGCCGTTCAGAATGCTTACACTAAAACAGATCCTCTCGCAGATACGCAAAGGGGACTGGTTTTGTTCACTAGATCTGAAGGATGCATACTTCCACATTCAGATCGCCCCCCATCACAGGCAATTCTTGAGATTCGCCTTCGAGGGAGTGGCATATCAATATACAGTCCTTCCGTTCGGACTGTCGTTAGCCCCTCGCACGTTTACAAAGTGCATGGACGCAGCACTTTCCCCTCTGAGACAGATGGGAATCCGCGTCCTGAACTATCTGGACGACTGGCTCATCCTAGCCCAGTCAGAAAGCGAGCTAACACACCACAGAGCCTTAATCCTCAGCCACTTAGAGTGCCTAGGACTCAAGGTCAATTTTGCCAAGAGCGTGCTGTCTCCCAGCCAACGCATTGCGTTCCTGGGAGCAGTTTTCGACTCATGTCAAATGAAGGCAGCAGTTGCGCCGCAGAGAGCCCAAGCCATTCGCAGGCTCGCGGCTTCCTTCAAAATAGGAGCCCTTCGCCCTCTCAAGGTTTTTCAGAAGATGCTCGGCCTTATGGCCTCAGCATCTCCAGTACTTCAGTTGGGTCTGCTTCAGATGCGCCCCCTGCAGTTCTGGTTGAAACCAAAGGTTCCTCCTCAAGCGTGGCGTTTGGGACGCCAGCGCATCAAGGTAAATCGGGCCTGTATAGCAGCCCTGGCTCCTTGGAGGTGCGCTCAATGGATGGAACAGGGCGTTCCCCTGGACTTGGTGGTCAGAAGGAAAGCGGTCTCGACAGACGCCTCCAACTTAGGTTGGGGGGCGCTGTGCGACGGCCAGCCTGCTTTCGGCCTATGGTCGAAAGCGGAGAGTCGCCTTCACATCAACTGCTTGGAAATGCTAGCAGTGTGTTTAGGCCTTCACACCCTTCTACCTGCGCTGAAGGGTCACCATGTCTTAGTCCGTTCGGACAGCATGACAGTGGTGTCCTTCATAAATCACCAAGGGGGCCTCTCGTCGAGACGTCTATTTACGATGGTAGAACGTCTCCTGAAATGGGCTCAGCTGCACTTCCGCTCTCTAAGAGCGACGCATGTGCCAGGCAAACTGAACCAGGGAGCAGACATGTTGTCTCGGAGCAACGTCTCCTCAGACGAATGGACGCTTCACCCTCACACGGTTCAGCAAATATGGGCTGTCTTTGGCAGGGCGCGAGTAGATCTTTTCGCCTCAAAAGACAATCATCACTGCCCAATTTATTTTTCGAAGGAACAGGACGCATTGACCCAAGAATGGCCCAATCTCCTGTTATACGCATTCCCTCCTATCGCTCTGCTGCCACAGGTCATCAGGCGAGTGCGGGAACAGAAACTCAAAGTCCTGTTAGTGGCTCCATTCTGGCAGAACCAGCATTGGTTTCCAGATCTTCCCAGGCTGCTCTCAAGAGCACCATGGCCCGTGCCACTGAGACGAGATCTCTTAACACAGGCGAACAGAACGATTTGGCACCCCCAACCGGAATTGTGGGCGCTGCACGTTTGGGCTCTAGACGGGAGCCTTTAAGTCTCCCTGAGTCGGTTTTGAGTACTATTTCACAAGCTAGAGCACCCTCTACGAGGCGGCTCTACGATCTCAAGTGGTCTGTCTTTTCCGCCTGGTGTTCCACCCGCGGTACGGACCCAATTTTATGTGACATATCTGTGATATTGTCCTTCTTGCAAGAGCTGTTGGATAAGGGGAGATCCCCCTCCACGCTCAAGGTCTATGTTGCAGCTATAGCGGTATTCCATGACCTTGTAAACGGTCAATCTGTGGGAAGGAACGACTTGGTCGTTCGTTTCTTAAAGGGGTCAAGGCGGATTAATCCCCCTCGCCCCATCACGGTTCCGTCTTGGGACTTACCCACAGTGTTGAGGGCCCTGAAGGGCCCTCCCTTCGAACCGCTTCAGTCCATAGGCCTTCGCCCCCTGACGTTGAAGACTGCCCTGCTATTGGCATTAGCATCAGTCAAACGCATGGGTGATTTACAGGCGCTCTCTGTGAGCCCCGTTTGCTTGGAATTCGGGCCAAATGACTCTAAGGTCATCCTGAAGCCAAAGCATGGGTATGTTCCCAAAAGTCTCTCTACACCCTTTAGAGACCAGATTATTTCCCTTTTGGCTCTTCCTCCTACGGAGCAAGACCAGGGATTTAACCCTCTCTGCCCTGTCAGGGCTCTGAGATGTTATATAGAGCGTTCTGCCCCTTTTAGGCAGTCAGAACAGCTGTTTGTATGTTTTGGTGGCCGCACCAAGGGGTGTTCGGTCACAAAACAGAGATTATCCAAATGGATTGTGGAAGCCATCACGCTGGCTTACTCCTCTTTGGGCCTACAATGTCCCATGGGAGTAAGGGCCCATTCAACGAGGGGCATCGCCTCGTCTTGGGCGTGGTCTAGCGGGGTTTCCATTGCAGAGATTTGTGCGGCGGCAGGCTGGGCCTCACCGTCCACATTTGCTAGATTTTATAACTTGGACGTTCCAGTCTTACAGACTCGGGTCCTTTCCACATAGTGGTATGTGTTACCAGTATGTTATATGTAGTGCGTCTTGGCCTCTGTGGAGCTCCAAGTGTACTTATTCCTTGGAACGGATGTTTATCAGGCTATCTGATCGAACAAATTGGCCCTTATTAGCCCTTTAGTGCTAGGGTCAT
>NC_133381.1:14198510-14271994 GCF_049309525.1 Garra rufa
GGTCACAAAACAGAGATTATCCAAATGGATTGTGGAAGCCATCACGCTGGCTTACTCCTCTTTGGGCCTACAATGTCCCATGGGAGTAAGGGCCCATTCAACGAGGGGCATCGCCTCGTCTTGGGCGTGGTCTAGCGGGGTTTCCATTGCAGAGATTTGTGCGGCGGCAGGCTGGGCCTCACCGTCCACATTTGCTAGATTTTATAACTTGGACGTTCCAGTCTTACAGACTCGGGTCCTTTCCACATAGTGGTATGTGTTACCAGTATGTTATATGTAGTGCGTCTTGGCCTCTGTGGAGCTCCAAGTGTACTTATTCCTTGGAACGGATGTTTATCAGGCTATCTGATCGAACAAATTGGCCCTTATTAGCCCTTTAGTGCTAGGGTCATGTTAGTCGTTCCTCTACCTTAAGCACGGCGGGATTGTACTGGTTCCCCATAGCGTCTTTACAGACGCAGTACGAGTGAAAGTATCGAAAGGGAACGTACTCGGTTACTTTCGTAACCTCGGTTCCCTGAGATACGGGAACGAGTACTGCGTTGCTGGCCGTGCTAGGTAGCTGCACGACTCAGTCGTCGCTTCAGTCGAAGTACCTGAGTTCCCTATGGCGAAATGCTCGCTTATATAGCCAGATGCTCCGCCCCTTTTGGCGCGATCGGGCGCGAATCATCGCCATAGGTTTGTGCATCTCCGCTGCCGAGCCATTGGTTCGTTTCTTTAACACTGCACGAACCAATGGCCGTGCAGTTACACTGCGTTATTGAAATGCTTCAGTCTCAGGAGAAAAGGAGCTTTTCCCATAGCGTCTTTACAGACGCAGTACTCGTTCCCGTATCTCAGGGAACCGAGGTTACGAAAGTAACCGAGTACGTTTCCTTCTGGAGCATCAGTGAATGTTTGAACCTTTTTTAATAGTTGTGTTTGAGTCCCTCAATTGTCCTCAGTGTGAAAAGATGGATCCCAAAATCATAATCACGGCTGGAAATGGTTAAAATATGCAAAAGATGCTGGAAATGCTGGATTTTTCTGAAGTGCTCAGTTTAACCTTTCAGAACAAACAAGGGACTCCATCACAAAAACAACAACAACAAAACTGTCGTAGAACATTTTAATATCAGCTATTTTTTTGTCTTGTGAACTATATGTATATATCTTTGTCAAATATCTTACTCAGGACAGTACTAAATAAAAAAAAAATAACATGCATTTTGTATGATCTCTCTTATTTTGTTAAAATGATACACATTTTCACAGATTCTGCAAGGGGTTCCCAAACTTTCGCATGCCACTGTATATCCGAATGACTTTTCAGAATACTTGGTAGCTATTTTGAATGAATGAAGAGTAGGCCTTGCCTGTAACTTGCAGCCGTGGTTCATCCACAAGAAAGAGGAAATCAAGCTACGCTTGATAGCATGAGCTGGGGTGGAGGTGAAAATCGCCAGGGCCTCTGTGAATGTGGAGAAAGAGGAGGGGTAGAGGTGAGATGACTGGTGAGATGACAGTCAAAACAGCAGATTTCACCTATTAAGGTCGCAGGTAGGAGGGCTGAAGGGTGCAATTGATATCATTGTCACCAGCTAATCATAGAAGAGATCAAATGACTCGTCAGGCTCCTGTCTAATTTGGACTTTCTTTCCCAATCCCAAGACATAAATATTCCATTTAACTCACTGTTGGAAGCTTTACGTTCAGACAAAAACATTATGTGTGAGTGGCTGCTCAGTGTGGGGTGGATATTGTGAGACTCCAAGCATCTGTGCAGCACCCTCCACATTACACATGTAGAAACTCATATCGTTAAATTAAGCTCTTGGCTTGAGTCCAGCACAAAGCAGCGAGAACAAAGAATTACGCTTGTCCGCTTAGAGAACGAGAGGCAGAGCTCTGAAAGTGACCAGATTTCTGAAATGAAAACCAGGGATGCTAGTAGCTCATATATGTTTGAAATTTCCAATGTTATTATATTAAAAAAGAAGGAGGCAATTCCAACTTTCTGCATCTTGACCACGATAAATGTGTTATTGTAATCTAAAGGCATTTATGAACTGTTAAAGACTGTTTAGAGTCAACTGTTATCCCCTGTTGGTAGATGTTTTAACTACATCATCTGTTTTTAAAAAGCTTATTTTTCTGTATGTGAATTCTGAAAAAACTAAACAAAAAAAAAAGGTAAAACATTCAAACTGCATATAGTACATATTTCAACTGTCCCCATTTAATTTGTGGAGTATAATCAAATCTATATTGAACAAATATTGAATAAATATTGAAAAATAAACAAATGATAAAATAAATAAATACTGCTTGGATCTAAATTAATTAATAAAACCAGTTTATACACCCACTTAAAAGCAGGATAAAAAAATAAAGAAATAAAATAATAGACTAAAATAAAATAAAATCGTCAGTCAAGTCATTATCATAAATCGCACATAAAACAAAGATTATTGTAGTATGTTTGACAAGAAAATACATTAATTTACATAATTCATAAATTAAAAAAATACATAGATATAATATATAATAATAAAGTTTTATATATATATATATATTGGGTGGTGCATGGGTTGTTCAGGATTAAAAAATAAAATAAAATAATAGAATAGAATAAAAACAAAAAATAAAATAAAATAAAGAATTATTAATAAATAATAAAATATAATAATAATAATAATAATAATAATAATAATAATAATAATCATCATCATTCAAGATAAAAAAATAGAATAAAATAAAGTCATTATTATCGTCATTATCATAAATCCTAAACTAAACAGAGATTATTTTGACAAGAAAATGCATTCATTTACATAATTTATAAATTATTTACATAATTTATAAATAATAGTAAAAAAAAAAGTAAAAATACAAAAATAAATAATAAAATAAAATAATAAGTCATTATTATTATTATCGTCATAAATGAAACAACGATTATTGGAGTATGTTTGACAAGAACATACATTCATTTACATAATTCATAAATAATAATAATAATAATAATAATTAAAAAAATGTTTACACTTTCTTGGGGTGGTGCAGGTGTTGTTCAAGATAAAGATAAAAAATAGAATAAAAAATAAATGAATAAAAAATATTATATATATATGAAATGAAATGTTAATTTTCTCTTTATTAGGGTGATGTCATTCAAGATAAATAAAATAAAATTTAAAAACTTAAAATAAAATGAAAATTTATTTTTAAAATAATACTATACTACTTTTTTTAAAAATACTATAGTAATATATAAATAGTACTAAACACTGTAGTGAATTACAAACATAAATACAAGATTAAAAAAAATAGCATATAAAGGCTTTTAGCATCCATAATATATTTTTCTGAATGAAACTAAATATTCAGTGAGAAATACTATGTATATAAGTTATTATTGTTATCGTAAGTCATAAATAAAAAGATTATTGGAGTATGTTTGAGAAGAAAATACATTAATTTACGTAATTCATAAATACAATGCATTCAATACATTTTTTCCACTTTTCACTAAAATTCCACATTCATTTTAATGTGTTACTTTTCTTTGCAATTGTTGGTGAAATTTACAAGCAATTACTGAATATTGTTTCTACTTTAATTTCTTCAGTGTATGTATACATACATATATATACACACACATTAAGTATACACATTAGGTGGCCTATTTTGAACAGTTAAGAAAAAATGGGAACATTCCAAAGGACAGCACCACCTGGGAAAAGTCCATTCACCTTATGGAAAGCAGCCATATAAAAACCATATTGAAGTTATTTTGATATAATTTCACATGTGGTGCATGGCCTCTGTGGCATCATATTTGCGGTTTGATTGGGTGTCTCCTCCTCTGAGAGGTCTGGAGAGCGAGGTTTTCTCTGGTCTGCTTTGGAGGCAGGCGTGAAGATGCCTCTATTGATGAGAACAGTAGCTCCAGGGGGCTCCTCTAATCTTTCCAGGCCATCCAATTAGTGTTTGTCCGATTAAAAGCTGCCCCCCATGTTTTTTGTCAAAGGGGGGGCTGTACGCAGTCACCTGGGCCTGGCGGACAGCTGCCGATGATGAATTGTTCATTTGTTCTCTCGTAGCTAGGGAGGGCCCCCAGGCCATTACACAGCCCAGCATATGCACCGCAATTTTAAGCAGGAGCCAAAGCAGACCCATCTCAGATTCAGATCAGAGCCAGAGGTCAGCCGAGTCACTTCTCCAGCCATTTCAAGGAGGACGTTGGCTGCTGGGCTTTTAGCCTGGGAAACAGACACGGAGGTGATAGCGGCTGAAATTATTGCAGATTAAGATCACAAGGGGGAACATGAATTGTACTACACACTAGCGCTGGCACACAGAGCACCTTGTCGTGATTTTACATCAGTAGAATAGAGAGGACATGCTGCTGCGTTTCTGCTTGTATGTGAGATTTTATTCTGCAGCAAACAATCGTTTTTGCATATTTATCTTGTGAGCACTGAGATGTCAGTCAAATCAGCCGGAATCTTCTCTTTTATCCACTTAATTGAACATCCAGACAATTGATCTGACCTTTGACCTCCTCTCTTACTGGGGTCAGTCAAGTCCAAGTTAGCACAAGCAGCCAGGATAATCAATAACACCATTCTTTATAGAAACATAATGTTATGAAATAATTTAAGCTACAAATATAAATATATTTATATTTATATATCTAAATATATTTCTGTAGTACAATAGTGAATAGTTTTTTTTTGTTAAATACAACTAAAACTATTAAAAATCTTTCATTTTTTAAATTGAAATCAAGCTGAAATAAACTACCAATTTTAGATAACAACCTAAATATTAAAAATCTCAAAAATAAATAGCTAATAATATTATAAAAGCTAAACAGAATTTTAAAAATCTAATAAAAAATATTTTTTATATTCTTTCTTAAAAGCATGAAACGGTTGTTGAAGACAAAATAAAATAACAGTTTTATATACTCACTTAAAACCATAAAATGCAGTTTAATTTTCCCTTTTTTTTGAGGTGGTGCATGTGTCAAATAAAATAAAATAAATATATAAAATAAAAAATATAACAAAAGAAAAATTTAAAACAAATTCAAAATTACTAAAACTTACACTAAAATTATATATAAAAAAGCAAATTCAAAATAATAATAAATACTATAGTTTGTAATAGCAATTTAAAAACTTGAAAGCATGAAATGAATTTTAATTTCCCTTTCTTGAGGTGGTGAATGTATCATTCAAGATAAAAAATAAAATAAAATGACTAAAACTTAAACTAAATTATATGTAAATAAATAATGTCCTAATTTGAAGTAATAATAAATACTATAGTAGTATGAGTACAAAAAAAAAAAAACACATTTTATATAAAAAGCATGAAATGAGATTTTATTTTCCCTTTTTTCGTGTGGTGCATGTGTCAGTCTTCTTTGACAAAAATAAATAATAAAATAAAATAAAATAATAAATAAATAACAGCTTTATATACTCACTTAAAAAACTAAAATTATATATATATTAAAAAACTAATTTAAACTAATAATAAATGTTACAGTAGTGTGTATATATATATATATATATATATATATATATATATATATATATATATATATATATATATATAAAAAATAATTTAAAACAAATTAAATTAAAAACAAAATGACTAAAACTTAAAGTAAAATTAAAAAGCAATAATATAAATTTAATAATATATATATATATATATATATATATAGGCCTTTTATGTAGAATTTTCATTTAAGTTTTAGTAATTTTTGATTTGATTTACATTTTTATTTTATTTTGTTATTTTATTATATTTTGTTCTACTGTTTATATACTACTATAGTATTTATTATTATTTTAAATTTGCTTTTTTATATATAGTAATTTTGTTTTTGTTTTTAAGTTTTATAATTTTATTGTATATATATATATATATATACATCTATCTATCTATCTATATATATATACAATAAAATAATAATACAATAAAATAAAATGTAAAACTTAACTATTTTGGAAACTAATTTAAAACAATAACAAATACTACAGTCGTATATAAATAGTACAAAAAATGATATACCTTCTTAAAAACATGAAATGAGTTTTAATTTACTTGGTGAGGTGCATGTGTCAGTATCCTTTGACAGTAATACAATTAAATAAAACACATAAAATAAAATAACAAAATTACTAAACCTTAAACTAAACTTAAAATGAATTTTGAAATTTTGATTAAATTTTGATGACATTTTGAAAAGCAACTTAAAAAAATAATAATATAGTAGTATATAAATAGTACTAAAGACTATAGTGTACAAACATTAAATACAACACAAGATAAAAAAATAGCATTTAAATGCTTTCAACTTCTGTAACATTTTTCTGAATGAAACTGAATATTCAGAATAATGTTGGGCGGGATGTTCATCCATCAAGATTTGAATGGTCTTTAGATTACAGATGGGAGGAAACACGTTAGGCTGTGATATTATTGGTTAATATAATTTTTTCCTGCTCACGTAGATTGAGTCAATCCAAAGGTGGAGAAACTTATTACATTTTGATTAGACATGACAAAAACATCCTATTTTTTCAATTACGCACTGATGAATTGTGCACCAGGAACATTTAGTAAAAGTAAATGGGGTCAATTTTGATTCCACGTCATCTCTAAAGGAATACATGTGGCATAATGAATATGACAACACGGTAGTAAATGTAGCAAAAGAGTAAGAGCAAGCAAGAGAGAAAAAGGCTAATGTGAGAACTGCTGAATTTCCATACCTGATCTGTTCGTGCAGTTGTCAAGAGGTTAGGGTGAAGGCCAATCTAGCTAGAGAGGAGCATGGATTAAAGTCTTTGAGATATGGATCTCTGGGCTCTCTGACTCTGAGTACTGGGCTTAAGTATCATATCCGTGGACAGACAGATCGATACTCAGCCTTTCTTTTCCTCCTCCTTCAAGGAGATTTTGGTAGTTCTTTCATGGGGTTCTCCTCCCTGCCCTAATGACACCGAGCGAGCAGGATCGTTTAGACTTCCCTTCGATCCCTGCGCTCTTGATGGACTACGACGGAGCTTCTTGCTCACATATGTCGTCAAGCATCCAAGCATACTTCATTCTCTGTTTGCTGAAGTCCGGGGCAGGCTTAGTTGAACCTATAGAGAAGATCTTCAACAATAAAGACAAAAAACAAGTCAGTATGACAATGGCTTTTTCTATCATAAAAGTCAATTTAGACATAAAACAAATGTTGAAATTGTTCAAAAGAGATCAAATGTGTGGCTTTGTATAAGTTAGAAGTACAACAGAGATGTGAAAACTGACCAAAGTCATCATTTTTTTGTCTGAAATCGAGATCAGTCTAAGTTCAAACCTTTTCCAGCGACCTTTAGTAATGTCAGGGGCCTTTTTGATCACAGAGTGAAAACAACATGAATCAAAACGATCGATTGACCCTCTGAGTTGAACAGAGGAGCGTGTCCTAGAAACAATGGGGTTCATGACACCATGGTGTTGTTCAATACTGCTGTAATACTGCGTTCTGAGAGAAAGAGAAACTTACTTCAAAGACACTTGGTTTGTTAGTGCTTGTGTACCGTGTGTGATTAACTCTGTGTAAAAACAAATGTTCTGTTGCTTTGTTACGCATATCCACAGCTGGGGACATAATGTTGAGTTCATTCAGATATTTCATGTGTCAAGAGTGAACTCAACAATCCATTGTTATACTCAGATTTAGTTTGGCTTTAACAGGAAAGGGTCAAGGTTTGGCTGGTTAGCATGGGTCAGTTAGCCCCTGCTGGTAGAGACTGTAACTACGCACTCTGTGTGCGAAAAAGATCTTTCTCCAAAAAAAAAAAATAAATAAATAAATAAATATAATAATAATAATAATAAATTCATTAAAAAAGAATTTAAAAAACAGTAAAATAAAATATTAATGTATTAAACAGGTTTAAATGTTCTAGATTTAAATTAGACATGTGTCAGTCTTCTTTAATGGTTCTTTAATAAAATAAAATAAAATAAAATAAAATAAAACAAACCATTAATGCATGAAATAGATTTTAATTTTCCACTTCTTAGTGGAATGAGACATGTGTCAGTCTGCTTTAATGGTTCTTAAATAAAATAAAGTAATAAAATAAAATAAATATAATAAAATATGCATACTCTTAATTTAATTTTGAAAATAAAAATAAAGTAAATAAATTTCCCACTTTTAATGGTTCTTAAATAAAAAAAAATAAAAAAATACTAAAATAAAATAAATAAATAAATAAAATAAAATTAACTTAAATAAAACATTATTGTGTCAGTCTTCTTTAATGATCCTAAAACAAAATAAAATAAAAATGAAATAAAATATTGAATATATTTATAATTTATATAAAATAATTTAACTTTGAATTTTTTTAATTTAATTTTGAAAAAATTATATATATATTTTTTAACAAAATAAAGTAAAATAAAATATTTTAAATTTTGAATTAAATCTTTATTTTAGAACATATTTTAAATACTTTCTTAAAAGTATAAAATATATTTTAATTGCTCCTTTCTTGAGGTAGTGCATGTGTAATAAAATCAAATAAAATAATTTAATTTTAATTTTAATAAGGGTAAATAAAATATTAATGCATGAAATATATTAAAATGTTCTACTTAGTGTGGTGCACGTATCAGTCTGCTTTAAAGGTCTTTTAAAATTAAATTTAATTAAATTTAAATATTTGTATTTTATTTTATAACATATTTTACATACTTTTTTAAAAATAATAATCTTAATTGTTTCTTTATTATCCCTTTTGTGGCGCATGTGTCAAGCATGTGTTTTGACAATCAGTCAAAATAATAATTAAATAAAACTAAAATAAAACAATAAAAATAAAATAAACATTATGTGGTAGATTTGTCAGTCTGCATTATTGGTCATTTTAAATTAAATTAAATTAAATTAAATTAAATTAAATTAAATTAAATTAAATTTAATTTAATTTATATGGAAATAAAATACAATATATATAAAAATATATATATATATAAATATATAAAAATATGAATGCATTTTTTTTTTTTAATTTTCCCTTTCTTGGGGTGGTGCCTGTGCCAGTATGAATATGAACATTTCATGTTGAAAACACTGTTAAAGCTTTCCAGTGGGTTTCAGACATACTTTCATTTGTCTTGATATATTAATTTTTGACAGAGCACAAGAACAAGAGAGGAAAATTCACACAAAGTCCCTTTCATTGTATGATGCTCTGGGCCACCATAGAAATTTAATTTCATGCTGTGAGTCAAAGATGCTCCTTGGCAGCCAGTTCAGGAGACACAAGGATGAGAGAGAGAGAGAGAGAGAGAGAGAGAGAGAGAGAGAGAGAGAGAATGAGAGCGAGAGAGAGAGAGAGATCAGTCTGATAATATTTCTTTCTCTGCTCTCACTGACCTAATTGGAGCCAAATGGTCTCTTTGGCTATAACGCAAAGATCATTAACCGTCTTTCTTGGCCAGTTCTATTTACTTAGAAGGCAATTTAAACTTTCTAATTAATCAACACCAACCGTATGATGTCACTTGAGATGCATTCTGTTCTTACCAAATCAGAGCAGAGAACAGCTGCTTTAAATAGACACATTTAGAGACGGATCTCGCTGCCATACAGATCACAATGCTTTCATTAGTTTGTCATTTTGAATTTCCAGCCATGGCCGCCAAGAGGCTGTTGCTGACACATTCTTGTAAATTGTAAAAAGATGCATTGGGCTCTTTTACTGGGTTGCCAGGCCTATCTTGGCGAGTCAGCCGCGCTTACAGTGCCAGGAATTAAGTACAACTGCCCCGACAGCTAAGCCTAGACTTAGACTGAGATACAGCTATGTTAAAAACAGACAAGAGGTGAACGAGAGGCAAATGATTTTGGATATCAGCAATAAATGTTGACCTGTTCTTCTTACAAAAGGAAGAAATGACAATACGCTACTTTGAATTTGATCTCAAAACTGACTGATTTAAACACTGTCTGGAGAGTTTATATTAAACCAAGTAAATATAAAATATATATAAATATAATATAATTAACATATTATAAATGAAAACAAATATTATATAAATGAAAAAAAAATCTGACATGAATGACAAGCAGAAATATTAAAGTACAGTACATAATTACACTGCTGAAACAACCCTTCTAACATTAAATATCTCTAATTATGGACCAAGATTTATTTAGAGGATATGGTTCATATCCAGTTTTAGTGGCTTACAGAAATTGAGACTTCACAATTGGTCCCACTGTGTTTGTTTGCTGCGGTTTCTAAAGCACTGATTCTGTGGCAAAACCACTTTGTTGCTTTGATTGCAAATGATGTGTTCTAAATTAGCATGTCCAAAGCTATTTTTTTTTTTTTTGCTCGAAACTTATCAGTGAGCGGGGAAAAGGATGTTTTATTTAGCAGTCTGAGAAACAAAAAGCCGAAATATCAAAGTCTAAGGCCTCAAACTGCATCTGGTTCCCCTCTTGTTAACATCAGAAGAAAAAAAAAAAAAATAAGCCACTACATACTGTTTCATTTCACGCTCATTTCCTTAAAGTTCGATTTTGGATGCATCTCTAGCTCTGGCATAGCAATATTATCTGGCAGATTGTTACGCAATGCAATGCTTTGCAATCATTTCACAACTAAACATGGGCAAATTGGTACTATTAACTCAATCTTTAGCCCACTGGCACTTTGGGGTCAAATCAAACTTTAAGCTCCGGAAACACTCATTATAAAAGACATGCCCGATCCTGTTGTTACCTCTCGTTTTCTTCATTATGACCTTTCCGAGTCTGGCTTTGACTACAATAGATCTCAGTTTACCGGCATGCCTGTACATCCTGATGGCTTGCATCTCAGTCTTCAGTAATTTATGCGTACAGATAGCAAATCAATTTAAATGCGCCCCTACCAACCTTGAAACTGACAGCAGTCGATTAATCCGTTCCAGACCTTTGTTTAGATCTTATAAAAAAGGAAGTGGGATGGAAAAAAATGTTGCAAGCCAGATTCAAACCTACATTGCCCATGTGAGCACCCACTAACCACTAGGCCACAGCTCCAACCTAATGTAATTGTTTACAGTTAAAGGTATAATTCACTCAAAAATGATTCAAAACAATACTAAATCCCACTTGGAAAAAAGAATAAAACATATTTCATAATAATATCATGTGTTTTACACAAGACATGTAATCATACTGGTTGTGAAACAGGGTTATTAAAGTTAACTAAAACCATAAAAAATGTTTGGGGTACTTAAAAAAAGTGGGATGGGGAAATGGTGCCAGCCAGATTCAAACTTGTATTGCCCATGTGAGCACCCACTAACCACTAGGCCACAGCTCCAACCTAAATGTAATTTTTACAGCTAAAGGGATAATTCACACAAAAATGATTCAAAACAACACTAAATCCCACTTAGAAAAAAATAATAAAACACTGACATATTTCATAATAATATCACGTGTTTTACACAAGAAATATAATCATACTGGTTGTGAAACAGGGTTATTAAAGTTGACTAAAACCATAAAAAATGTTTGGGGTACTTAAAAAAAAAGTGGGGGAAATGGTCCAAGTCAGATTTCAACTTGTATTGCCCATGTGAGCACCCACTAACCACTAGGCCACAGCTCCAACCTAAATGTAATTTTTACAGTTAAAGGGATAATTTACTCAAACATGATTCAAAACAACACTAAATCCCACTGGGAAAAAATGAAATAAAACACTGACATATTTCATATCAATATTATGTGTTTTACACAAGAAATATAATCATACAGGTTGTGGAACAGGGTTATTAAAGTTAACTAAAACCATTTTAAAAATGTGGGGGTACTTAAAAAAAAAGTGAAAAGTAATGGGATAATTCACCCAAAATTGATTCAAAACAACACTAAACTCAACAACCCCATGAAACAAAAATAAAACACAGACGCATATTCCGTAATAATTTAATTTGTGTTTTACAGAAGAAATATAAGCTTAAAGGTTATTATAGTTGACTAAAACAATAAACAAAATAGTTTGTTGCTTAAAAAGGAAGTGTGATGGTGAAATGTTGCAAGCCAGATTCAAACTAGTATTGCCCATGTAAGCACCCACAAACCACTACACCACAGCTCCATCTTAATTCATCCAGAATTGATTAAAAAATTATACAAAACAATACTGAACCCCACAAAAAAGAAAAAAGAATAAAACACTGATACATATTTCATAATATTTTCATTTGCGTTTTAAATAGAACCATACATTGCGGAAAAGGGTTATTATAGTTAACTAAACCCATAAAAACAGTGCTTGATGCTTAAAATAAAATTAATATAAGTAAATACATAACTTATTTTAATACCAAACTATTAATAAAAACTATAAAAGTATTTAATTGACACTAAAATAACACTGGTGTGGTTAATGATGACAGAGTTTTTTTTTTTTTTCTTTCAGAATAAAAACAAACTACCTCTTTAAGAACAGTTGTATGGCACGGTTCTTCACGAAAGGTCTTTGAATACACAGGCTCAGAGCTTGGAGAGCAAATTGCAATAATCCTTCTTTTATCTCGATGAAAGTATTCCTAATCGCTTTTCTCCTTTTGTAAACGTATATGACTCTCTGCAGCAGTTTGTGAGATATCATTAATGAAGTCAACATTTATAGGCATCGCTCGGAGACTTCCAGACATCCAGCATACGACTGATTGCTCCTTTACCCCCCTCCCGGTAGCGCGTACGCATTAAGTTCAGTCACATACCCTGCCGAACCCTATATGTGCTTCAAAGAGTCAAAGTCTAATTTAGTATCAGCAAATTAAGTGGAATATAATAACTTAATTAACAGCCGGAGAGCATAATCAATTTGGGAACACGCCGCTAACTGGTATTACATAATGGGACGTCTTTATTGCACAGTTCAATTTCTATCCAGCCTTACAGTGCACACACACACACCCCTGGCGGCGCGAGTCGTCGAAGACTTCGAATATATCAGGGGCCGTGGCGGTGGCTGCAGCAAATGCACAGATTGAATTTCTTTTATTCCACTTAAAACAAACTTTGGCTGTAAGTATTACAGAGCCAGCCAATCAAAGGCTTGTCGGGAGATTAGTTCCATGCGTATATATCCATTATAAAAATGTGTTAAATATTGAGAAAATGAGCAGCTGCTGCTTGGTCAACAAAGTTTGAGAGCGCCGTGTGAGAAAAAAGGGGTCGGTGGAATGAGATCGACAGGGGCGTATGGCAGCCATTATCTGTGTCTGATTAAAAGCACAACTCCCTCTTCAAGCCGGGACACCAATTCGACTATCCACACACACACACACACACACTCCATCTCTAACCTCACACACCTCCTCCAAGCCACAAACCACAGACATTTCTCAAGTCTCTGTGTCCTATTTAGTCATATACGCGCTCATAACTTTTGTGGTCATAGCAGTTTGCATATGAAGGGAAAATAAAGTAAGGAACCAACGACAGAAGAGGAGAGGAACGCGGATTGCTGCCGATCCCAAAAAGAAAAGTTATTGCGATGGAGTGTTACAATACTTCCATAACTGCTGTTGGAAGCTTGATTAAAAATAGTGTGAGCAGAAGGTTGTGGGTGTTCCGTGTGCCTGTGTGAAAATGTGGTAAAATCGGTCTCTCTCTCTCCCTCAAACTGTCTCTTTCCCTGGCTGTCTGAGTCTTTTTTCGTTCATTTGAATCCTGGCTAACATTCTGTGCCTGCGATGTGCATGGTGCTAATTCAGCAGTGTTGCAATCTTTGTACTATGACAATGAATCTAGGGCGTTGATTCTTGACAGCTGTCACCGGGATGCCAAAAGAACAGTTGCACAAGATGTATTTTTGTTTTTGTTTTTCCTTCCGTGGTTTTCCCTTTCACACCAGTAACTGAAAGGATTTGGCCATAATCGCAAACCTACAGAGGTCTACAATATCTGGAGAAAGCGATCTCAATGGCAGTGGTCCGGCTGGCATGTGTATGTAAATGGGAACCATTGAACTCTTAGAGCCAAGAGCTCAAATCACAGCTGTACGTGCCATGCCAACTGATGTCATGATAACCACAGATATATAGGTAGACACCACATTCGACCGCTCCAGACACTTTGATGTGTCTGCCATGTTGGATCGGTCAACAATCACAGTAAAAACCAATGAGTTTTCCAAGATGCCACAAAATTGCTTAGCCTCGGATGTAAAATAAAATGCCAAGATTTAAAGGTGACATATCATGAAAATCTGACTTTTTCTGTGTTTATGTGCTATAATCAGGTCTCTAGTGTTTCTACCAACCCAGAAAGCGTGACAAAGTACAACCCAGTACATTTTTTGGTAAGCCTTTCTCTGTAAGCTTGTGAAAAAATGAGGCAGATTTTGTTCCCTCCGTTAGACAGAAAGGAGATCTTATTATAATATTACCGCCCCTTAATCTGCAAGTTTTCACCCACACTGCCGCCATTGTGTTTTTTGCAAGTGACAATGGTCTATCGGTTCTAACCCCATGGCAAAAGTCTGAGCAAAGCCTGCTCACGCCATTTAGAGTCCCAGCCTCAAAGGAGACAAGAGAGCAGTGGATTTATTGATTTATTTACAGTATATTACTGCCAGACAGATCTAACATAAAGGTGATTCTTTCCCAGCTGTTTACCTTCAGACATAATCAAATGTTTTTGTAACTCATGTGTGTTAACATAAACCTGTGTTTTTGACAGTTCAAGCGCAATAAGACATGAAAGAGAACTTAGATTAGTACTCACATCCCGTGTGCACTCAGAAAACCCTATATCAGCAGGATTTCAGCGCAATAGACACAATAATCAAAAACAAACAGATGTTTTTTAGCTGAGTTTTTGAGGAACGAGTATTTTGAGCTGAAACTTACACATTCTAGAAACACCTGAGACTTTATTATTGTAAAAAGTATTGTATTATTGATATTATATATGGTAAAAAGGGGCATAACAGGTCTTCTTTAAATTCACAAAGAAATTGGATAACCTTTCACAGGAGAGAATGTGTTAATTTGTGTTTTTATTAGGGCTGTCAGTCTTACTCGAATTAATTACATAATGTTTTTAATGAATCTAATTAATCGTAAAATAAATTTGACTGAAAATACCCACAAAAGATTATTTAAAGCTATTTTTGTGTTAAATGAGAAAGTATCAGGACATTACAAATTGTATATATTCAAATATTTTATTTGATTCAACGTAAAATGTATTACACATTTGGCTGCAACGTAAACTATGAAACATAAAAGAAGATCATTTAAGAAACACCTCAGTATTTTTTGTTCATGCAATTAAAGTCATTGGTAACCAAAACCCCTTTGTCCTAATCACCATGGCTTGTACATACACTATATGGACAAAAGTATTGGGACACCCCCTTCTCTAGAACAGAAAAAGGCACTTCCAAAACTGTGGTAACAAAGATGGAAACAATTAATGTATTTATAAACTGTATTTCCAACTCTGTTGCAACCGTTTTGGAAGTGTCAAAAATGACTGCACCCATAGTTACAAGTCATTGGTGTTTGGTGATGAGTTTTTTTGGCTCACTCCAGAGATGTTCAGCTAGGATTAGGACTTTGCAGACCAGTCAAGTTCTTCCACACTGACTGAATCAATCATTTCTTTTTGAACCTTGCCTTATACACAGAGGTGTTGTCATGTTAGAATAGAAAAGGGTCCTGTCAAAGCTGTTGCTATCAAATTACAGGAACGCAATCCCCTAGAATATCATTATATGCTTAAACATTAGGATTTGTACCCATTGAAATTTCTATAGTAGTCAAACCAGTTCATTAGAATGGGGTGTCCCAATACTTTTGGCAATATAGTATATAAGAGCACATATTTAGACAACAGCCTACCTACGTTTAATCTTGACAACTCTGAACACTGTGGGATTTCCTGACTCACAGAGCCAGTTGTAGAGCGTCAACAACACGAACGGTGAAAAACAAGTACTATTCGTAACCGCTTCAAAAGGCGGCCTTCTTACTCTTTCAGACATCACCAGACAGCCCATACACCAGCGTAGTAAAGCCACCCACAGTGTTTCATTTTCAGACTTTTTTTGCTAAAATTTGTGCTATTTTGTCACAACATTCTAGCCACTTCCTGTGAGCAAGTATTAACAGGAAGTTTTCAGAAGCTTTTTACATTACATCAGATTTTCCCCTACAGATCAAATGCTCAGTGAAGTCCATGGGTGTTTGTCACAAGACTCTCTCACTTTCAGTAGACAAAGTTTCTCTTAAAAAACCTAAACTGCAAGATGTAGCTGGAAAGGTGGCCACTCATTTTGCTTTAATGTCTGCTTTACCTTAATGACACAGAACATAAAATGGTCACTTTACAGGTATTAAACATTATGTATACTGTTTTTCCTTCTGAACCTTCTGTAATAGTTGCAAACGAGTCCCTCAGCTGTCCTCAGTGTGAAAAGATGGCTCTCAAAATCATACAGTCATTGTTGAAAAGGGTACAAATACACAAAAATACTGGAAAACCAAAGAATTTGTGGGACCTAAAGGATTTTTCTGAAGAACAACAGGCAGTTTAACTGTTGAGGACAAACAAGAGACTCTTGAACAGCTATCACTAAACAAAAAACACAGCTGTGGATCATTCAGGTAACAACACAGTATTAAGAATCAAGCGTATGTAAACTTTTGAACGGGGTCATTTTTATAAATTCAAATATTATTTTCTTTTATGTGAAATATCTTTTTCAGGTCAGTAGTAAATAAAAAATAACATGCATTTTGTACGATCGTTCTTATTTTGGTAAAATAATTAACATTTTGCACATTTCTACAAGCTGTATGAAAACTTTTGACCTCAACTAAGTATTTTAACATTTTACCCTCCCAACTGTTCTCACTCAAGATGACTGGCAGCTTTCTAAAGTGGATAGGTTTTATAAAAATCTAGCTTCCCTGGTGTCTAAATAGCTTTGAGGGGAAAAACTGCTGAATGTAGAACAACAGAAGGAAAAACATGAATATCAGGGAATAGCCACTTTTGCATGAAATAGTACTCTCAGATTTGGACTGCCTCAGGGTTCACCATTCAAGCAAACACAGAGATCGCATTCTTACAGGGTGTATATAGATAAGAACTGTAGAGGTGAGTCAAAATTGAAGAGAATGTGAAAAGGAAACAAGCATTGGAAGAAGACATTGGCATTTTGAAGACAGCAAAACAGGAAGTCAAATGTTGCTGAATGGCTTTCGATATCACTGCAAAATAAAACCCGAATGACTGAGCAGAGATAAAGAATTCCATATTAATTTCAAGCATAGTGAGTCATTTTAACTAGCTCATTTTGTATTAAGGACAAGAGTTGGAGCTAAGAAGGCCGTAATTCAGAGCTACAGGTCAAATTTCTCTTGGAGCCAGAGAAACCCGTGCCCGTCGGGATGGTACTTAACTGTTTGACTGAAGTGCTGAAGTCAAGCTGGAATATTAGAATAACAAAGGCTGAGATGTCTGATTTGAGAGGGACGAGGTTTGCGGGTTCATATGAGTGAAATCCAGCGATACAGGCTGGAGATTAGAGAAGTCAAAAGTGATCATGTGTAATTGGTTATCTCACCTCTAGCACCTCGGAAGGAATTATCCCCTGTAAGCCTCCTTAGACTCTTTAGTGGACTTCCACTGGAGAGGAGGAAAGTTTGCAGGCTTTGAAAAGGCAATCTTAAAAATCTTAGTGTTACCTGCTCCCACCATGATGAAAGGCGAGATACCCTGACAGCAGCCACAACTCAGGTGCACACGTTTTAATATTCACCCTCTCCTCCAGCGCAAGTTGACACACCCAAGGAAAAAAAAAAAGCGCAGACTGTACTGTGGGAAACTCGCAACGTGCAATTATTTCCAACTTTTGGTGAACTCACCGTGTAGAAAAACAGCAAGCGGGAAGGGTCCTTTTGAAGTGATCATCGGAGCTTAATTTGGATGTTTTGGCCATTAGAATCCAGTCTTGGGTCTTATTGAATTGTTAATCCTGAGGCGATGAGATACACAAAGAGAGCGATCTGAATTATGGTATCAGAACGACTTAATGAAATGAGTGTTGTGTGCCTCATTTAATCAATATTGGAGTATCTGCCAATTAGCACTATTATTTCACTGGCAAGCGAAAATCAGGACCCTGCTAATTTATCAACGACTCCATCTTTCTTACTGGTAGCATTACATATGTGATAACAATGGTTAATTTTTGATTTTCCTGCTTTAAATTATAAGGGGGAGGCTAGATTCTAATTAAGCTCCATTGGAAGTGTTGATGAGGTTTAACTAGCAAAATTAATTAAAAGTTTTGTAAAGATTAGAATCATGACGTTTAGAGTATTTAATCAAAATGCATTTTGCAATTAATTAAATCCTCATTTGCATGTGTATGTTAATTTGTGGGAATCATTTGAATCACATCAGCACATTCCATGTCCTATATAGTCGCGAAAGACGTCGACGACGAGTATCCACACGTACAAAAACGACACTCCAGGTATGTGATATCTAAGATATGTGCTTTCATAATCTGTTTCATAGTCCTCAACCTGCAGATTAGCCCCAAAACATCCAATTTCCAGTCAATTCCCATTTCCACACTTATCTTTCAATCCTCTTAATTGAAGATATAGAGTGTTCGTATATTTCATGAATTAGTGAAAGAATACTCTTAACTTAAGTCGGATTATGATTTCTGAAATCCCCTTTACTATGAGACGCTTCTGAAAATGGAGCAAAAATCATTTGGGCTTTGCATCAACACAAAATTCACATTCTCTCTTTTGGGCCTTGGAAAAGAGGGACTACAGAATTCAATTAAGCCGATTCGCTTTGCGAAGCTTTTTAGGGTCGGGCTGAAAGTGAGTCCCTGTTCACGGACAACGAACATAGCTTAATTTGGCCCGAACCCACTGCTTGATGGCTACTTTAAGAGCAATGTGATGTATTACCTCAGGCCTCCTCCCAGGTCTCGCCGAACATTTGCACTAAAAACCCTTCAGACAAGAGAGATCTGGTGAAATTCCTATTGCATAAATGTACTGTAAGTGAAATTCATATCTATTTTACATCCTGTCTTGTGTGTGATGATAATGAAGATCAAAAAAATCTACTTAACACGTTGTCATGAATAGGTAACAATGTGACATCTAAATACTTAAAGGGGTCCTATTATGCTCTTTTACAAAGTCTTTATTTTGTTTTGGGGGTGCACTAGAACATGCTCTCATGCTTGGTGGTTCAAAAAACGCATTATTTTTCACATAATTTACATTATTACGATAGCTTTCTCCCAAGCCTGGCACAAATGGCTCGATTAGTTCCGTGTTTGATGAAGGCCCACCTTCCGAAAAACAAAATTAGTTGTGATTGGTTAGCAGTCCCACTGCGTTGCAATTGGCGAACAGCTTAGACGACGTTTAAGTCCTGCCACGCCCCTTTCCCAAAGCAGCAAGTTCTGTGTACAACTGTTACCGCAAGCTAGATTAAAGTAATTCTTACATTTTAAATATGGATATTTTTCTTACAAAAACACATCAGTTCACTACAGAAGGCTTTTATTCACCCCTCCGGAGCCATGTGAGGCACTTTTTATTATGGATTGATGCACTTTATTAGCCTGGGTGTCCCCATGCTGCCTTCCGCGCAGCGCGATTTTATTCACGCTGGAAGGTAGCATGGAAACCATGGACCAAATTTTCACCTCAGATAGGGAACCAATCACAGAACGGGGAGGGAGCAGCAAGACGATGACGCCTTCTATGCGACTCACCGAAGCAGTTTGTTTATAACTATGGATCCAGCATGGCAGCAAGTTATCATTCAATGCAGCCGTTCACATGTCGCGCCTAAAAACGTGTGGAAAACGCTAGGCGCGTCGCAACCGCGTCGCTTCCATTATGCGCGCGCATACCGCGCGTCTACATTTGAAATAACGAACTTTAGCGCGCAAAAGACGCGACATGTGAACGGCCCCTTAGATAGTGTTCTAAGTAGTTTAGAACGCAAATTTATTTTGAAAAAAGAGCAACTTTTGGCGTTAAACCATCGCTCTGTATACGTCATCCAGTATGATTGAAACGATTGGCTATGAGCTACGCACGGTCGCATTTGATAGACATTCGTAGCGCCCAATAAACGGCTCTGGGCATTCGTAAACCACGCCTCAAATACGAGAAAATGAACATGTGGTTCCCAGACCACGAATCATGACGAAGTCATAACGTGGTCTGGCGTTAGCCATGCTAGCACTTTATTGGACTTGTTTTGGATTGATTGGCTCCACATGTCAACGGCGCGGCTCTGACACGGTGATCGGAGCAGTTCGCGGCCACTTAAGTCAATGCTTGCATTTATTCCAGCCGCCCTGCGGCTCGCTGAAGCATCCCAGAAGCGACTGTCCATGCTACATTGCTAAATTTAGGCTAATCCCCCACCTCATCCCTCCCCACCCACCAACGATTCAAATTTCCATAGGCGGGATTTATTTAAATGATATTATAATGAGCTTTGTCACATCATAACATCTGGAAAACAATACTGTGTAGTCCAAAGTAGTCGTTCGTTGTAGTTCTTGAAAAGGCATTTTTAAAAAACTAAACATCTCCTTTTGGAATTGACTTTGAGATTCGTAACTTTCAATGTTTCAATGCCCAAACATACGCACCACACACTGACTAAAATTCAAAAAGTGAAAAAGCATAATATGACCCAAATAACAAATATAAATGGTTCAATTAAATACAAGTATGCCCATGATAAAGAAAGATATTTTTTAAAAGAAAGGAAACATCTAGCTGAGTCAGTTTCTTAGAAATATGCTCTTTGTATTCATCTTGGTTACTAATGGTTTCAAAACACTTGTATGCCATTTTCAAGAAAAGGTTTAAATTTAATGAAAGCTGAAACTTTTCTTGACACACTGAATACCTGTGAGTGTACCATCATTCAAGTTTTTAAATATATTTTCAAGGTAAAAGTATTTTTTTTTTTACAAACATCATGAATTAATAATTCATAAAAGCCCATAAAAAGTTTTTTTGAATAAACACATGAGTATCATATTATTGACCCGAACACACAAAATTTGCAATCGTTTTTTTTTGCAAACTCTACTTCTCATTGCACAACCAAGTATCTGCAAACAATTTCCACGAATCCTGAAGCATCAGCAGGAAATAGACTGAGTAGGTGGATTTATTATAATATTTGCACTAGACATAACTCAACAGAGGTGTGGACGTGAATGTCAGACAGTCTTTCATACGTCTTTCTGTCAGGTCAAACTACAGAGTGTCAGCACTCGCAGGTACAAAAAAGAGAATGACTGAGCAAAAGAGAAATCTATAGGTGTGTACGTGATGCATCCAGGACAAGGAGAACCCCTTGATGGCCTGAACATATTTTATTTTGATCGGAAAATGCTGCATCATTGAAAGTTGGCATTCGATCGTGTGGATTCCTGATGGATCATAACTTAATCAGAGCAGGAATCACATCCTACGTGACATAATACGCCATTTGCGAATGCGCTTTCACCTAATGAAATCTGAAGAATGTTTGGCACCGTGAGAGAGAGCTGGCGTTAAGCTCTGGCAACAACCTCCAATCACAATATCATTGCCATATAACACCAGTTACTTAGTCGTAGAGAGAAACTGAGAGAGAGAGAACAGAGAGAATATTCCTAAAGATATCATGTAAGCCGTTCCAAACTGTGCACAGTTATCGCAATTAGTCAATAACTTGACGAATTCAAAAGGCAACAGCTTAATTACACTCATGCTTGTTTTCTCTAGCAGTGGTTAAAGTTCGTTACTAGTTTAAAACTGCTGCAAATCAAGATTTTTTTGTTTAGTTTAGTTTTTTCCCCAAATGCAACTGGGTAAACAAGTAAACAAAACTGATCAAGAACATCTCTATAAATCTCTGTTCAGGCCAAGCTGTTGATTTTATAATTGGGGCAAATTTTCACAAGTGTGTCTTATGCTTTGTTTTGTTGACACAATTCATGAAAGTTGCATTAAAACGATCAAAAGTGACAGCGAAGACATTTATAATGTGACAAAAGATTTCTATTTCAAATAAACTCTGTTTTTCTTAACTTATTATTCATCAAAGAATCCTGGGGAAAAATCTATCACAGTTTTCACAAAAGTATCTGTTTTCTAAATGTTTTTTGAGCAGCAAATCAGAATAGTAGAATGATTTCTGAAGGATCATGTGACTGGCGTAATAATACTGAAAAATCAGCTTTGCCATCACATGAATAAATTAAAATTTAAAACATATTAAAATAGTAAACTTTTTTTTACATTGTAATAAAATGTCATTAAAAGATTAAACGTAAAACAAAACAAAACAAACTTACACTGCCAGTCAAATGTTTTTGAACACTAAGATTTTGAATGTTTTTTTTAATCTCTTCTGCTCAGCAAGTCTGCATTTACTTGATGCAAAGTACTGCAAAAACAATACAAATAATATTTTTACTATTTAAAATATCTGTTTTCTATTTGAATACATTTTAAAATATATTTTATTCCTGTGATTTCAAAGCGGAATTTTTAGCATCATTACTCCAGTCTTCAGTGTCACATGATCCTTCAGTAATCATTCTAATATTCAGATTCGCTGCTCAAAAAACATTTATTGTGATTATTATGTTGAAAACAGCCGAGTAGAATTAAAAAATAATAATAATAATTATACTGACTCCAAGTTTTTGAATGGAATAGCGTGTGTAATGTTACAAATACTTTTTATTTCAGATAAATGCCGATCTTTGGATCTTTCTACTAATCTAAGAATCTTAAAAAAATATACTCAACTGTTATAAATATTAATAATAATAATAACAATAATAAATGTTTCTTGAACAGCAAATCACCATATTAGAATGATTTCTGAAGGCTCATGTGACACTAAAGACTAGTAATGATGCTAAAAATCCAGTTTTGATCACAGGAATAAATTACTTTTTAAAACATATTCAAATAGAAAGCAGTTTTTTTTAAATAGTAAAACTATTTCACAATATTACTGCTTTTGCTGAAAAGAAGAGAAATCTTAAAAAAAAAAACTAAAATCTTACTGTTCAAAAACTTTTGACTGGTAGTGTATAACTACATAATTCCCTTAAAAGTAAAAAAAAAAAAAAAAACTCTTAACTCTTAGGTTTGATTCACTGCACAACATTATTTAAATTCCTGAATGCCTTGTGTTTACCTACAGGTGTTATATTTTTAATTTTGACGTTTCACATTTGTGTATAAAACACAGAATGAAGGCGAAGCTGACAGCGGCTAAATTTGGAAGGTGTGCTGTTATCTCCATGTTCAATAAACATTTGATCTTGGCTATACACTATGAATAACGGCATAAAGTAAGTCCTTGATTTTGCCTCTCATCTTTTGAAGTGTCCACTTTTCATTTCAGGTCTTTTCATCGACATTCTATGTTTAAACAAAACACCCTGCTTATACAGACACGCACATACACACTCACAAACACAAACAGAGAGAGCCACTCCAGCGACTGGCAAGGAATCAAAGATTAAAAGTTTGTCCACTTTGTCAATGTCATCATACTGCCCTCTTTTGTCAGTTTGCGTCTTGGAGAGCAGCGAGGGCCGTATCTCCTCTGCCTGCTTTCTTCGCACCAGCATTTAATGCTTGAATGGATGAATTCTCGTGTTTAGACCAACATGGGATTGTCTCGGCTTACACTATACATTTATATATTTATTTAAGTGTGCAAACGTGCATGCTGGGGAAATTCTTGAGTGAGGAGGGGTGGGAGAGGAAAAGAGGTGTGATGAAAGACAGAATCACACAGTAGGACTTAAAATGCAGTTTTAAAAAATATTCTTGTTGCATGTATGCAAAAGACATAGATTAAGCTTCTCTGATTATTTGAGTTAATTAACTATAGACTACAAATGATTGCCTTTTCCACTAGAAGATTCAGAGCATTTTCTTAAAAAATAAAATAAATAATAAATAAATAATAAAATGTTTAAAAAAGCATTCACAAAATAACTATATTATATATTTAGTTTTATTATAATTTAAATTTAAAAAGCTATGAAATTTAAGCTTTGCTTTAATTTGTGATGTTGTGACAAAAGGACTTTACAACATAGATGATTCATATGAATATAAATCTTAATCACTGCAGATTGTGAACTGAACCAGACTCACAGTCTTCCAATTATTACTAAATTGTGATTTTAACATATGAATGTCCTTTAAAGGGGTTTGTACAGTAAATATCTCAACTGAGGAGAAGGGCTCCTCTAGTGGACAGGCCAGTAACAGCATAAAGTACAGTTGCTGGAGAGACAGAAATAAGACTTAAGACTTTGACTGTTATCCAGTCTTAGAATCATAACGTAAAATAAAATAAAATAATAAAAATATAAAATAAAAATATGTGACCCTGGACCACAAAACCAGTCATAGGGGCCTTTTTAAATTTAGATTTCATTGATGCATGGTTTGTTAGGATAGGACAACATTTGTCTGAGAGACAACTATTTGAAAATCTGGAATCTGAAAAAATAAATAAATTAAAAGAAGCAAAATATTACAAAAAAAAAAAAAAAAAAAAAAAACGCCTTTAAAGTTGTCCAAATAAAGTTCTTAACAATGCATATTACTAATCAAAAATTAATGTTAAAAAATTAAATGTACAAAATATCTTCATCCATTTTGTGGTCCAGGGTCACATAATAATATAATATAATATAATATATTTTTTTTATTTTTTATTACACAAAAGGTTTTGTTTTTTACAGTTTAAGTCTCACTCACAAGAGACTTGTGCAGTCCAAATGTTATATAGTATGAATATTTTTTTCCCTTTTCCTTTGTCACACCAACAGCGAACATAAAAAAGATGATTAAAAATGTAAATATATTAAATGATGGACACATTTTTAAAATGCTGGGTTAAAAACAGTCCACTGCTGGGTGAAATATGGACAAACCCTAGGTTTGTTTTGACCCAGCAGTTGGGTTAAATGTTTAACGCAAACCTTTTGGGTAGTTTTATTTTACTCAACTATTGTTTTCATTGATGCATGGTTTGTTAGGATAGGACAATATTTGGTTGATATACAACTATTTGAAAATCTGGAATATGAAGGTGCAAAAAAAAATCTAAATATTGAGAAAATCACCTTAAAGTTGTCCAAATGAAGTTCTTAGCAATGCATATTACTAATCAAAAATTAAGTTTTGATATACTTATGGTAGGAAATGTACAATATATCTTCATGGAACATGATCTTTACTTAATATTCTAATGATTTCTGGCATAAAAGAAAAATCGATAATTTTGTCCCATACAATGAATTGTTGGCTATTGCAAATATACCTGTGCTACTTATGACTGGTTTTGTTGTCCAGGGTCACATATAATATAATATAATATAATATAATATAATATAATATAATATAATATAATATAATATAATATAATATAATAAATATAATATAATATAATATAATATAATATAATACAATATAATATAATAATATAATATAATATAATATAATATAATATAATATAATATAATATAATTTTTTACAAAAGGTTTTGTTTTGTACAGTTTAAGCCTCACACACAAGAGACTTAAACTGTGCAGTCCAAATGTTATAGTATAACTGAATACTGTCTCCCTTAAAAAATTAAAAATGAAAATATTAAATGAAAGCTGGGTTACAAAACAACTCAGTGCTGAGTGACATATGGACAAAGCCAGAGACTGGGTTGTTTTGACCCAGCAGTTGGGTTAAATGTTTAATGCAAACCTTCTGGGTAGTTTTATTTTATTGCTTAAAATTACTATATTTCTTGCTTAAGATGAACCCAAAATAGGTTGGAAATGAACATTTATTCATATGTTCAATACATGAACATTTCTTAGTAAGCTGAATAAATAATAAACATTTTTATTGCTGATGCTTATGTGTCTTATTTTTAATTTACAACCTTCTTTTTGGGTTCATTTTAGCGATTTCAATCATATTTTGACCTCTCAGTTTGGCCTGAAATCACTTTATCACCTGTTTATATTGAGACAAGTTCAGCAGGATCACAATCTGTGCAAATATGACCATTATCGCAAAACGTCTGAGGAAAAAAAAAAAATAGAACATAGCTTTTCTAATAACATGTTTATGCCTCATGGATGAGGAATTCAATCACATGTCATACAGAGTAATGCAGAGCATTTTAAGCCAGCCATATAGCAATTTTTAAACAATTGTTGAGTTACATAAAACTAATTAGAAGGTTGGGTTAGACATTTAAACATTTAACCCAACTGCTAAGTCAAAACAACCTAGTTGCAAGTTGTTTTTTTAACCCAGCATTTTTTAGACTGCAGTTTCAAGACCTAAATGTAAGATCAATACATGTAAAACTTTGCATTATATAAAATTTCCATGTCCATGGATGCTATGTGTCAACTACCTGTGACATACAGCAATCACCCTGTCTATAATAATCTCTAGAGATGGTCACAGGTTCATGCAATGTCAAAATCCGCTTACTGGTCATTGTCGCCTGATAATGTCCCATACAGCCATAATGCTATCAAATCACTTGTCTTATCCATTTATAAAAGCAATAGCTCTTGTGGCTATTGGATTTAACATGTTAGCGATTTCAATCATATTTTGACCTCTCGGTTTGGCCTGAAATCACTTTATCACCTGTTTATATTGAGACAAGTTCAGCAGGATCACAATCTGTGCGAATATGACCATCATCGCAAAACCTGTGAGGGAATAAAAATAGGACAGAGCTTCTCTAATAACATGTTTATGCCTCATGGATGTGGAATTCAGTCACAAGTCATACAGAGTCATACAGAGTGTACAATATTAGCAAGAGATTGTTTCTAAAGGTATGGGGCAAATCATGCTAAAGGACTCGGGTAGAGATGGCTATTCCACCTAAACTACGTGTCCCGCGCATGGCAGCAGGCATGTAATACAGCAGAGGAAGAAGCAGCTTTCCCACAGAGCGGAGTGGGTACTTTGAGCCAGTGTGTGCTTGACAACAGTACACTACTCAGACAAAAAGATTCTCCCTCCGCTGTCAAGATAACGTATTGGGCCCTTTGTAACACTGTGGGCTATTATACAAGTGATGTGGACTCCCCTTTGTTTATAGCACTTCAAACACACAAAAGAAAAAGGAGGGGGACATGGCAGAACTGGATGCCACAGTTGTTTTAACATTACCAACATTGACAGACGGAGACTGAGGAGTCTTAAGACTGTCATTCAAGGCTATTTCACCGGCCTCAATCAAGATCCTCAACATCAAAGTATAAAACAATATGTTTTTAAGCAATTAATTAGTCAATCAAAACAGGAGAGACATTTAAAAGCAAGCAAGTGTTCGTTCTGTTTGAAATTCATCATCACCATGTATATTTTAAAGTTTGGGGTAGGTACAAATGCTTTTGTTAGATACAATAAAAAAACAGTAATACTGTGAACTAATAATACATTTTTTGACTCGCAATCCACGCTCTGAAGTTCCAATTTAAAGCAAAAGATTTGCGAGCCCACTCCAATGTTCCGATCTGAATCAAATGGTTTACTTATCCAAGCTCTGAAGTTCTGATTTAAATAATGGTTCGCAAACAATCATTTCAGATTAGGACTCGAATCGTGGATCGTGATTCATTTGACTTAGATGGGAACTTTGTGTATCGTGAATTATTTGATTTAGATCAGAACTTCAAATCGCATAACGTGAATCATTTGAATTGAATTGAATTCAATTTGTGAAATGCTTCACGAACCCACTTCGATCGAAATGGAACGATTTGTGAAACATGCTCCGAAGTCCTGAATTGAATGAAATGACTGGTGATAAGAGATTTGAAGTCCTGATCTGAATCAAAAGATTTGCAATCTGCGCTCTGAAGATCCAATCTAAAGCAAAAGAATCACATGCCTGCTCCGAAGTTCCAATCTGAATCTAATGATTTGTGAATCTCACGATCCACGCTCTGAAGTCAAAATAATTGGGAGTCATCATTTCAGATCAGGACTTGGATTGCGGGTCGTGAATCATTTGAGTTAGATCAGAACTTTGCATATTGTGATCATTTAATTTAGATCAGAACTTCAAATCGCATATCACGAATCATTTGATTTGAATCATTCAATTTGAGTAATGCTTCAAGAACCCATTAAGATCTAAATTAAATGATTCCCGATCTGAATCAAATGATTCACAATCCGCGCTCTGAAGTTCCAATCTAAAGCAAAAGATTCACGAGCTCGCTCTGAAGTTACGATCTGAATCAAATGATTTGCGAATCTCGCAATCCACGCTCTGAAGTCCTGATCAAAATAATGATTCATGAACCATCATTTCAGATCAAGAATCGCAGATCGTGAATCATTAGACTTAGAACAGAACTTTGCATATTGTGATTCGTTTGATTTAGATGAGAACTTCAAATCACATAGCGCAAATCATTTGATTTGAATTCAATTTGCGAAATGCTTCACAAACCCGTTCTGCTCTAAATGAAACTATTTGTGATACGTGCTCCGAAGTCCTGATCTGAATTAAATTATTCGCAATCTGTGCTGTGAAATTCCAATCTAAAGTGAAAGTTCCGATCTAAATCAAATGATTTACAAATCTCGTGGTCCATGCTCTTAAGTCCCGATCAAAATAATGATTTGCGAACCCTCATTTCAGATCATGACTTGGGTCATGGAACATGAATCATGAGACTTAGATCAGAACTTTGCACATTGAAAATCAGTTGATTTAGATCCGATTGGAGCGCTTCAAAACAGTGAATCATTTTGTGCCGCAATGGTTTAACTGATTCAGAGTTTCAAAAAGCTCAGTTTTACCCATCACTACATGCTTTTTAAAATCACTTTTTTGATCTGGTTTTTGATAGTGAATCACTTGAAATGAATGATCGAAGTCACGAGTTTCAATCAATTGGAGCGGTTCAGATTTCCTCTATTTTTTTTGGTTCATCTGTTCCTCTTCACATCTACGCTATGTTTACAAGACACTGTCAGTACTACTACTTGCTTAGCTCGATTGTTTCTAACATTATCAGAAATAAGCGAAAAAGGTATGTTTTTTTTAATTGCGTGAAAATATATATGCTTATTTACAAAATTTAACACTTATTTCATAGATACATTGTCTTTCAATAATTCAAGCACTTTTCAAGTACCTCTTCAGGAATATTGCGATTTTTAAGGGTTAATGTCACATTTGATCAATACATTGTAAAAAGCAATTAAAAAATAAATAAATACAAAAAAAAGACTTTTATCTCAATTCTGATTCTCACAATTTGGACTTTTTTGTCTTCTGAAATCAGAATTACAAGAAAAAATCTGAATTGTGAAATTAAAAAGTCACAATTACCTTTACTATTATTATTATTATTTTAATCACATGGCAAAAACAAGCTTCCATAATGTGTTTTTGCTGATATAAAAAGTAGTAGTATATGTAGTAAAATTAGTAACTTCTTAAAAAAAAAAAAAAAAAGTGCATTAACATATTGTGCTCCAGCACAGATGCAGTGAATAAAATGCTAAAATACCACACAAAAGTCTCAACGGTTCTGTGTGTGCTTTCTGTTAAAAAGAGCTCTCATGAGCACACAGTTGTACATTTGAGGGCAAACTCAAATGTAGGAGAGATCAGAAAGATGACATTTGTGGTTGGAAAAAATAGTGCTCTTTCTTTCCTCATACTGTTTGCACGTGATATCAGTGACGCTCACCTTTAACACTGTTATTAACGCTGGAGATGTTTTTCATATAGCCTGGGTGTCATGATTAGAAACTAATTCACTGTACATTGTTTCAACTTTGAATTCTTTCAGCTTTGTATTACTCCACATTTCAGTCCAGTTCATTGTTCAGTCTGTAGTTTAAAAATGTCGCATTAGCAATTAAATAAAAAAAACACTTGAGCAAAACATGGTCAGGTCAAAGTGTCTCATTTATTTTTGGTCTCAGATTTTTATCAATTTCACTGGTAGTCCACTGTATGAAGAAGTTTTTGGTATAATATGCCAATTTACTTTATTTTGCTATCCTCACTTACATAAATGAACTATACTGCCCTGCAAAGGCAAAGTGCAGTAACTACACATTTTGGTCAAAATTAAGTTAAGTCTTAAAATGGACTTTGTGACAACTGTTTTGTCTTGTGGTAAAGTCTCCTGGTTAAATTTTGACCCATTTCAGAGAAACGAGAGTTTCAACATGTTTGACTAGCTTGTTGTAAAAACTTTAAAGGTATTTTTCTTAGTTTCAGTGTTGGCGTAGTTACTGCACTTTGCCTTTGGAGGGCAGTATAGTGTCCTGCACCCACTAGTAAAAAAAAATATCAAAAATTATATCTGGTGTCTGAGAATTTTTTTGGTTTGACTTTAAGAAAACATTTGGTACTCTCACAATTTCATCCTTCCTTTTTAATCTCAGTGGGACTTTCTATTCATTTCTATTCATCTGAATGAAGACAAACAAATATTCTACCTTTCTCTTCCATGTAAAAACAAGTTATGATCAGATAAATGTCTGGCTGAGTCTGATCAGCTCTCAACCTGCACAGTAATCCAAAACGAGGTTATACAAGATTGTCAGGAATGGGTTTTTAAATCATGGACTATTTCCAGCGTTGTTACATTATATGACTATTAGCCTACTGATTGCTACATTGATAAAATGCCAGCGTATAACATGGATAAAATCTTCCCCGCTGTGATTCATCAAGCACGCACAGCTCATATACATTCTTATAGTATCTCCCTCCCTCGTTTTCACTTGCTCTCCTCTCCTGTGTCTTTTTCATCTTTAAATATCCATTAGTATGGAGGGTCAAGACATGTTCCTTGACAACAGTAAATGAATTATGTAGAAATTGATTTAGAATTTACAATACACCTTGCAAATCTTGTGAACAACATATACAAATCATCAAGAAGATATGTCAGACTATATTTCAGGTATATATCAGAATGCATGATATAAATACTTTTTTTAATACGTATACAGTGTTGGTCAAATGTCAAGTTAATTTGTATTTTTTTTTTAAATCACAGATTCCAAGTGCAGACTTTTGAACCCCACTATATATACAAACATATCAGCTTTCCGAATGAAAATCGCTGGCTAATTACTTTCCAAAAGTTCTCTCCTCTATTCAGAAAGTAAAATGAAAGTACAATTTCCATTCAAGCAGCTCTCATTCATTTCGATTTGTTCCTGAAAGCTTGGAATCAGTCAGAACACAGTATCCCTTTTGTAGTGAAAGAACTACATTGATCATACATTGTCATAAAATCACTTACTTGTCAAGGTAATTGCCTCAAAAGTTTCACTTACAGTGCTGATCTTTTCTTCGACACACTGTAACAAAAAAAAACAATGTTGTCACAATATAAAATATATTCATTTTCATTCTGTGCTGCAACACTTAGGTTTCTGTGGTATGAAATTGTAACCATTAAAATGACAACAAAAGGGATTTAAATGCAGTATTACTATTGTACTGTATTACAGTATTACAAAAATAAAATTGGACTGGCAAAGCGATTGATAAGAACTACATACAACTTGAAACCCATTTAGATAAAGAACGTGATTGAGGGGAAAAAAGTGAATCACAGCATGCTGTTGATCTGTGCTGAAAAAAGTGTGGATCTCTACAAGTGACCGTTATTAAATATGCTGAAAATGTACTCATCCTCAGGCCATCAAAGATGTAGATGAATATGTTTAGTCATCGAAACAGATTTGGAAAGATTTAGCATCACTTTCTCACCATTGAATCTTCTGCAGCAAATGGGTGCCGTCAGAATGAGAGTCCAAACAGCTGAGAAAATCATCACAAAAATCCACAAGTAATGTAAGCAATCCACATGTATGACTTCAAACCATTGCTTCTAGCCAAAATACCAGTCCATAATCTATAACGGGGTCCCCAAACTTTTTTCTGAGAGGGCCACATAATTTTCTTTTCTTTAATGGGGGGCCGGGTTGGTTTATAAAAGAAAATTCTATGGGCCGGACTGACCACTAGTATTATTATTATTTTATTATGATTTTACCTGTATTTACTATACCTTTTAATGCTAGAATAGTTTATTATTTTGTTATGCACCACACAGACAAATGATCATTTCTTTTCGAAAGATATACAGGTGCATCTCAATAAATTAGAAAGTCATGGAAAAGTTAATTTATTTCAGTAATGCAACTTAAATTGTGAAACTTGTGTATTAAATAAATTTAATGCAAACAGAGTGAAGTAGTTTAAGTTCTTTTAATTGTGATTAATTGGCTCACATTTAACAAAAACCCACCAATTCGCTATCTCAACAAATTAGAATATGGTGACATGCCAATCAGCTAATCAACTCAAAACACCTGCAAAGGTTTCCTGAGCCTTCAAAATGGTCTCTGAGTTTGGTTCACTAGGCTATACAATCATGAGGAAGACTGCTGATCACCCCTGATCACAGTGCTGTATCCAAGCATGTTAACAAAGTTGAATGGAAGGAAAAAGTGTAGAAGAAATAGATGCACAACCAACCGCAGCCTTGAGAGGCTTGTCAAGCAAAATCGATTCACGAATTTTTCGTGAACTTCATAAAGAATGGACTAAGGCTGGGGTCAAGGCATCAAGAGCCACCACACACAGACGTGTCAAGGAATTTGGCCACAGTTGTTGTATTCCTCTTGTTAAGCCAGTCATGAACCACAGACAACATCAGAGGCATCATACCTGGGCTAAGGAGAAGAAGAAATGGACTGTTGCCCAGTGGTCCAAAGTTCTCTTTTCAGATGAGAGCAAGTTTTGTATTTCATTTAGAAACCAAGGCCCTGGAGTCTGGTGGAAGGGTGGAGAAGCTCATAGCCCAAGTTGCTTGAAGTCCGGTGTTAAGTTTCCACAGTCTGTGATGATTTGGGGTGCAATGTCATCTGCTGGTGTTGGTCCACTATGTTTTTTGAATCACACGTCAAACTCCGCCTTCAGCATTTTCAGTGCTTCCACAGACTTTTCAACTGGGAATGGGGCCACTGGTTTCTCAGCTGAAAAACTTTGGGTAACTGGGAGATGAGTGAAGTCTTGCTTTTGCACCTATCCCACAAGCGGTGCTAGGTTTCACCTCAAATGCTATTGAGTCATTTTGCCATCGCTCTGAATTTTCTAGCTGGCTCGTGCATCACCTGTTCGATCGCGATGACACATCATGTTGAATGTACCATTCTGTTGGTGAATTCAACAAGTAATTAGGCTATTTTAATAACTAAGGGAAATTTTAGTTTGAAAGCAAATCTTTATTATCAGATAGCAACATGATATAAGTAAAACATATATTTAAAATTTCAATTTTAAAATATGTTTCTGCCATTGTTCTGAGGGCCGGTCCAAAGGAGGGGGCGGGCCGCATTCGGCCCCCGGGCCTTAGTTTGGGGTCCCCTGGACTAGAGTGACGATCATGGGTGGCCGCGTCAGAGCCGTGCCGTAGACGTGTACAGTGTGTAGTAAGAGATGTATTCATCATACAGTGTAGATAGCTTCACTAGCCTTATGCTGGAGCTTGTTTCGGGCATGTAAATAATTAAATAAATTAGTACAATATATGTACTAATTTGTACCAACTATATGTACTATATGTAATATGATAATATCATGTATCGTGATCTCGCAGGCTGACGATAGGACCAACACTACTGTAGCGTATTATTTACTCACTATCCATGCATCCTAGGTGTATATGACTTCATTCAGACCAATGCAATCTGAGTTATTTTCAAAATAATCCTGGCACTCCTAAGCTTTAGAACGGCATAGACTGAACGCTATAGATAGAGTGTTTATCTCTATCAGTCCAAAACAACTCGATCTATAATAAAAAGTGCCTCACATGGTTCCAGAGGCATCAGTAAAAGCCTCCTTTAGCGATCCGGTGTGTTTTTGTAAGAAAATATATCCATATTTAAAACATAAGAATCACTTTCATCTAGCTTGCGCAGTTGTAGTCAATTGCAACGCAGTGGGACTGCTAACCAATCACAACACATTTTGGTTTTCGGAAGGCGGACCTTCATCAAACCCGGAACTAATCAAGCCATTTGTGCCAACCTGGGGAAAAAGCTATTGTAATAATGTAAATTATGTGAAAAATAATGCTTCAAACCACCAAGCATGAGAGCATGTTCTAGTGCATCCCCAAAACAAAATAAAGACTTTGTAAAAGAGCATAATAGGACCCCTTTAAAGAGCCATTGACATAGGCGGACAACCGGAAATGTTTCTACAATATGGAATATGCTGATACGGCTGTTTAAGGTGCAAATGTGCAGCAACGGAACAGTGTGAGAGAAATGAAATCAGACATTTGATAACTATACGGCCATTCTTCCACTTAATGTACAGATCTACTTAAGTGTGCAGCGAGCGAGAGCGAGTGAGGCACTGCTGAGAGTCGCTATGCTACGTTACTAAAGGCTATAATTAGTAGTATTCTCACATTTCTTGAGAACATATTAGAGACGAAAAGTCACTTGTAAAGACCCACTTGAATAGCACTCAAAATTTGTCTTTGTATGAGCAATTTAATAGCTCATTTGAAGCTGTTAACCCAGGTTAACATTACATGTGCATTTCATCATGCACTGCATTAAACTCAACTTGTAAGGGCAGAGATTCCTTTCAGGAAAACCTTTGACAAATACAATATAGCATCTCCGCTAGGTGATATGAGGTAGAGAGGTGGAATATAAACATAAAATCGATTGTGTCACACTTGTGCATGTTTAGCTTGAAAACGCGCTGAATAGCGCCAATAGAACAGCACTGTAAATGTGCACAGCACTGGAAAGCGAAGTGTGTGAGAGGCTAGCATTTGCAAATGACATCCTTTCTTGGCACTTAAAGAGTCGCAACATAACTAAGCAAAAATAAGACCTCCATAATGAATTCAAAGTGCTTTTGCATCATCTGAAATGAAAAAATGATTTCGAAAGTTTGAGTTAAATCAACAGCAACTTGCTGGCGACAAATGTTTTACTGCACACATTAAAAATTCTGTAAAATCACTATATAACAACAGTAACATGCAACTTACCACAGTAAGCATTAAAAAAAAGACATATTGAGATCTTGCCTGTTTAAAAATTCACTCAATATTGTTAAATACAGTGCAGTATTATTATATTAGTAAATATAAAGCAGGTTTACAGTGTGATCACCCAGCAAATAGGCTGGAATATCAAAAAATAGGCAGATTTAAATAAACGCTCAAGGCTGGGTGGTTTTAAGTTTTCATTTACCCTGTGTTAGACTTCCATCTGTCTACCCTTAAACAACACCACCTCCTCTGTTCACACGACAGGTGTGTGTGTGTGTGTGTGTGTGTGTGTGTGTGTGTGTGTGTGTGTGTGTGTGTGTGTTTTCCAGCCCGCCACAGCAAGAACGGCACCTCACAAACCCACGGCGTCCAACTAAACCCCATGAATTATAAGCCCCTATTGTCTCTCCTTCCGCCCCTGCGTTCACAGTGCTAGTCAAACACATTTTCATTCTCATTAAAGAGATCACTTGTGACAACCCCACAAGTGTCTGCCTCACATTTTATACACATTATAGACACATTTCTTCAGCTACACACACATTATGTCCCAGGGGTTGATTCTTATTAAAACTAAAAGTTAAGTCATCTTAAACTTTTTACCATGCTTTTATAGTTATACTACTTTTCAAATGCATTATCCATAAAAATGCATCTTTTCCCTTGTCCCAGACCCTAACTTGCAATCTTCAAAACTAAAATATTTTTACATTTTTGAGTATCATTTACCATTTTAATATTTGTTTGCACATTATTAGTTTGAATATTTACACTGATTTTGACAGTTGTGGCATAACTTCTGTTTAAGCAGCAATTTTAACCTTAAAAAAATTTAAGTTTTTTTTTTTTTTTTTTAAAGAAGAAATTACATTTGATGTATGAAGAAAATAAAGAAAAATCAAGGTACAGTATAATATAAACTGTCATTCATAATATGTGACCCTGGACCACAAAACCAGTGTTAAGTAGCACGGGAATATTTGTAACAATAGCCAAAAACACATTGTATGGGTCAAAATTATTACATTTATTTTTTTTATGCCAAAAATCATTGGGGTATCAAGTAAAGATCATGTTCCTTGAATTTTTTTTTGTCAATTTCCTACTGTAAATGTATCAAAACTTAATTTTTGATTAGTAATATGCATTGCTAAAAACTTCTTTTGGACAACTTTAAAGGCGATTTTCTTAATATTTTGATTCCCTCAGATTCCAGATTTTAAAATAGTTGTATCTCTGACAAATATTGTTCTATGCTACCAGACCATACATTAATGGAACACTTATTTATTCAGCTTTCAGATCATGTATAAACCTTAATTTAAAAAAAAAAAAAAAAGTGACCCTGGTTTTGTGGTCCAGGGTCACATATTATAACTTCTTCAATCAAGTTGTAGTTTTATCAAATTATGCAAATTACTAGCAAAAAGTATATTTACAAATATTTAATCGTGTGTATTTACAATGCATGAATTGCATGAAAACATAATTTCCACATAATATTATAATTGTGGTAATTATCAACAAATAATTTTAAAATATTAAAGATAGATGCATAGAAAAAAAAATAGTGACTTTAACTGTAACGATACTGATCTCATCTTTTTAAAAATCTTATTATAGCCACTGTGAATTATTATTGCACATCCGACGAATTCAATCGGATTTGCACAACTGCTTTTATTGGAGCATGCATATCTGATATTGTTGTAATTACATTTAATCCTGCGAATATTGAGCATACGGCACTGCTTACTTTTTTTTGCACAGCATTGCCCCAACCACACTGCAGCTGCATGTGTGTAGATCACAAGAGCAGGTCAGATGTGCATGCAAGCTCCTCACTTGCACCAAAACTAACATTATACCAGGAAAGGCGGTTTATTTTATAAAAGACAAGATAAGCCCCATTCTCTCTCTCTCTCTCTCTCTCTCTCTCTCTCCCTCACTCTCTTTCTCACTGACACAAATCAGCACGGTTAGAATAAACTGCATAAGTTATCAGCTCCTTGGAAAGCAAAAGGGAGTCGAAAAAAAAGAAAAAGACTTCTATCACTTAATGAAAAATAGCTTCCCTTTTGGACAGAACTTCATAGGCTGCAATCAAGCCATGGCCCCCTCTTCTTGACGTGCAATCGAGGCAAATCAAGTCAGCATCTATTAATAATATTTCCCTGGCTTCTTTCATTCCACTGCATGTCCTACGACTGTCAGGGCGCGTGATGGAGCACTGCCTTTATCTCTGCTCAGGCCTGCTCTGTCACTGTGATAAACAATTCTAACAAGAATCAGAATAAAGATCTTCCCAGTAGACTCCAGGAGATAGAGGCCCTTTTTTCTCATTTTCTAGACGGCAAAATTTAATCTAGTGGCTGGGCCCTTTTTCTCCCCTCCCTCTTTTCGCCTTTTTTTTTTTTTTTTTTCCAGCGTCACATTCAAAGAGATGCAAATTTATCAGAGCTGGGACCTGATCGACTGGAAGCACTGCGTGAATGTCAAAGCGGAGGCTTTGGAAGCGAAGACACCTCCGTCTTAGCGGGGCTGGCTAATGAGCTGAGGCTGGGCTGGAGCAGGTTGTGCTGGCCCGTGTATCCGGACGACTGACCCCTGTCCTCTTTCTGTAAGACAGAAAGATAAAGCCATGTTTGATTGACTGTAATGACTGACTGTGCTTATTTTTCCTCATAAACTTGGATGTTTAGCAAACCGCTGTCTGTCTTTCTCGTATTTTCATTTCAGTTTCCAACGTTTGGAAGACAGCTGACGTCAGTGCTGAAACCACATAGGGACTAGGAAGACCAAATTAGCAATTAAAGAAAAAACATTGGTCAACCACAAATCTGAATATTGGGGAATGCATCCTACTTAATAGACTTGGATTTTACATTTGCATACTCAAGTATGTATTCAGTATTTAGGGATTTCAACAAAATTAATATATTTATAAATCACTTGTTTTTCTAAAGAAACATTGTCTAACAATCAGCATCTCTCTCGCCTCTTCTGAGCCCATTGCGTTTTAACCATAGACTGTAAAAAAGATGGACGACGCATGTCCGCTTCATTCTATCTAGAAAAGTGAAGCCAAAGCGTCTAAATATGGCCGCTGCCATCTTGGGAGAAATTACGTCATTTGGAGCCAGAGTCTGCACAGTAGAGATTTGTTTCAATTAAAGTCAATTCAAGTTTATTTGTATAGCGCTTTTCACAATACAAATCGTTTCAAAGCAGCTGTACAAAAAAAAAAAAAAAAAATGAGGCTACTACAATATATTTAGTAGCGTATTAGTGGTGACTACTGTATGTTAAGTCGATGTACATATGGTATAAATATTAAAAACAGTAATGGTGTAATCAAAAACAGATGATGAACACTAATAGTAATGATTATGTGTTGCAATCAAACTTGTAGAAGAATGGTGTAGTGCTGTATGTTGATTCAAGGCTGGTATCATCTCTTCTTCTGAATCCTGGCTGAATCTTGTGTAATTCCTAGTTACCACGGGATGGAAATCCCGTGGCAGAAACAGGAAAACAAATAGAGAAATAAATAGCGTAGCTGCTGTTCCAACCAAGCAAAAATTATGTGTTTTGCCCAAGCTGAAGAATGTTGATGTGCATTTGATCAGACGTAACTGAAGTACAACGTTATGAGATAAATTATGTGAATGCTTGGCTAAAGAGATGGGTCTTTAATCTAGATTTAAACATACAGAGTGTGTCTGAACCCCGAACGTTATCAGGGAGGCTATTCCAGAGTTTGGGAGCCAAATGTGAAAAGGCTCTCCCTGCTTTAGTGGACTTTGCTATCCTAGGTACTACTAAAAGTCGAGAGTTTTGCGACCTTAGGGAAGGATTGTAGCGTGGTAGGAGACTAGTTAGGTATGCAGGAGCTAAACCATTAAGGGCCTTATAGGTAAGAAGTAATATTTTGTAAGTGATACGGAATTCGCTTGGAGCCAGAGTCTGCGCAGTAGTGTCGTTAGGCAGAGCCACGGTGTCAAAGTCCCGCCCAAACTCCCGCAGACCCAATCGCAAAATCACAATCATGACACCACACCCTGTTTTTATAGCATCAAATAACTACCTAAAAGTGAACTTTTTAGAAAAATGAACACTTGAACATGAATCAGCATTATAAGAACTACCCCACACGATGGAAACCATCTTTGGGAAAAAAAAAAAAAAAGTATTTGAAGTGTAATTCGATTATTTAGTTTGGCTCACGTCCCATTAGATTACATGGAGAGGGCGGGGTTTATGACCTATACTGCAGCCAGCCACCGGGGGGCGATCGAAAACTTTTGGCTTCACTTTTCGTGACTCATATGGCACACTTGGTTTTAACAGAGACCCTAAAGCGTGCAGTGAGTTTGTTGGGGGGTCACTGAGAATGAATGGGGGAAGTCATGTGCAGGGAGGCAATATGATTGGTTATGGTTGGCTGTGAATGGTTCATGCAATAAATCCCGCCTCATGTTCATGTGCATTCCACATTCAAAAATCAGCTTGATTGAACAATATAATGGGAACACTAATTTTAAAATGTGAGTAAACAACTCACACATCTAGATATAACCACTTCGTCATGTCAAAGTAAGACTTAAATGGCATGAAAACATGGGTGCTTTTAGCAAATAATGAAAATTAAATTTCCATGTCTGTATTTAAAATTGACCGACATTTGATGACTGATAATGCGGGGAAAAAAAATTAACTATTAAAAAGAATAGGAACATAAGTTCACAAACTAAATATTTTATTTAAATTGTTACAGCCTTGAGTTATTATTTTTGAATAAATATAAAATGTTAAAAAACACTAACTTGATAAGATTCATACTTGGCTTTAATGAACAGAATTTTGGTTACATTGATATTGTAAATATCTAAAATGAAATATGAAAACATTAACTGTTTTTAGTGAGCAATCAGCTTTGTAAAATTTTAAGTAAATCTTTGTGTCTGTAAGCAATATTTACCAAGCTTTGATAACGGATGATCTGAAAAATTCAAAAATAGTAAAAAGTTGAATATTAAAAAGAATAGCCACAAAACCAGTCATAAGTATTATGGGTATATTTGTATATTTTCCTTTTATTCCAAAATCATCAGGATATTAAGTAAAGATCAAGTTCCATGAAGATATTTAGTAAATTTTCTTCCATAAATATATCAAAACTTAATTTCTGATTAGTAATATGCATTGCTAAGAACTTAATTTGGACAACTTTAAAGGCGATTTTCTCAATATTTAGATTTTTTTTTTGCACCCTCAGATTCCAGATTTTAAAAAAGTTACTTATTCAGCTTTCAAATTATGTATAAATCTCAATTTCAAAAGTTGACCCTTAAAACTGGTTTTGAGGTCTAGGGTCACATATATTGTTTAAATTGTTATTTTGAAATAAATGAAAAGCTTAAAAACACTTACTTGATGAGATTAATGCTTGGCTGTAATAAATATATTATTGATTACATTCTTAATGTAAAAATATAAAATAGAATTTTGTTTATTTAATGTTTAATGTGACTGGGACATGAATTTACATTTGAATTAAAATAATTAAATAAATAAACAAATACAATACTTTGAGGACTTTGCCTTTCCTTATAGTTTAATATAGTCCAACTATTAAATAAAATACTAAAAGCTATTAGTTGCATTCCGCCCGTCTTTTTATTTCATAAATGGCTTTCAACTATGCGCCGTGTACACAGTTGCTGCAACAGGAAATCTCTTAGCAATAGCAAATTCGTAGCGCACTATACTGTATAAAACCACATGACTTCCTTTGCCTCTCCTCTTTGCTTTTAGTCAAAAGCAATGTGTGATAAGCAAGCTCATCGACGCATTCTGTCACACGTACTCCCATCATACCTGCATCCTGACAGTAAAGACATTATAATAGGCCTTTGGGTGACCAGAATAAGAGGCAGGTGCTCTGAGCACAGGATATCTGGCCCATCAGGCATAACATAACCTGACAGCTGGGAAACCCAGCACTCACGGGGGGTGAAAATGCATTGATCAGCTTAACACTGTGAAAATCTGCGAATGCGAGAGACTAGAGTGGAGAGTAACACCTCGAAGACAATAATAAAAAAAAATTCTCAGAAGATTTGACCGATATATTCCAACCCACGAGTGCTGTTTCTAACAAGTGAAATGATTTCCAGTCCATTTAAATAAAAAGGACATTATTAAAATCATCCATCGCCATTTTTTACCGCAATTGCACTGTTTATTTTGGAATCCATCAGCATGCCACATCTTAAAAAGCACAGGAAAATGAAACACCACAATAATAAATTATTTAAGACTATATCAGCACTCAAAAGAGGGCTTTACTTTTAACACATCCCCTTTTTTCGTATTCGCACGCTTGCTCCATACAGATATACATCCTCAGTTCACTTCCTGTTTGTGATGGAGTACAGTTGTTTTTATCCTCCTCTTTCCCATTCGGGGGGAAAAAAAAAAAAAGAGAAGGGAAACCCACTTGGCAAGGCGGAGTCCTGATACATATTCAACCTAAAGTAACCCAACATGATAGAATGATACTTTATCTTGCGGGACGCGTTCGCGTCTTTGGTGAGGGTGGGTCTAAAAAGAAAAAAAGTGGGTGAGATTGATTAGCTGTGAGCATGCTGTTGGCAGGGGTGGTACAGGCGGCAGTCTCCGGGAAGGGGGGGCGCCGGATGAAAGGCTACTCACTGTATCGGACAGGTGAGGGATGACACCTGGGGGAGAATCGGTAAATAAAAGCAAAAGCGGGTAATCCGTTTGGAAGCAGGACGAGTGGGTTCTGTGGGTGGGAGGGGGTGCCAAGTGAGAAGGTCTGGAGCGCTGGGACTATAGAAGTTCTGTCGTCATGAGGTTCCTGCCCACACCTTTCCCTCTAACCCCCTCTGTGACAGCTTCACACTCCAGATCAGCAGCCGTGGGAGACCAGCATCTAATCCATCCTCGCTGCAGTCTTATACATTTTTAATTGTGCTCGCGAGAGAACTGGGACGAGGGACAGAGATTGAGCGCGATGTCTGGAGCTGTATTAGAGAGGCAGGGCTTCTCAAACATCGGCCCCGCCCATCCCAATAAAGTTAACAGAGGGCTATGCAAATGAGTTTTTGCACCCCTCGCTTCCTTTCGGCTTTGATTGACGCGCTGAGCTCCTCTTATCATCTCTCATAACACTGACAGTGGCCCAAACCTTGAAGCTCGAACGCATAGCACGCCGAATAGAAATGTAAAGGCTTTATTTCAGCGCATGATAGCTGACCTTGGAGAAATTACCTTTTGTGGCATAATGTTGTGAGATGTAGGCATGTCAAGCAAGAGCGGATTATAAGGAAATTATTTGTATGAACCGCTTCGCATTAGCATAAAGGAATAGGTCACCCTTTATTTACTCATCCGTATCATTTCAAACCAACTTGACTTTATTTCTTCTGAGAACACAAAAGGAGAAGACTGCTGGTTGCTTCTTTCTCATGCAGCTTCGGTGAAGTTTTAAATCTTCCAAAAATGTAATCTATATTACATCGAGTCATATGAATGCAATTATGCCAAATTTTACTTGCTATTTCTTATGAATGCACCTAGTACTATGGTGGGACTTTCAGTGAATGCCAACTCAAATTTTGGCCTTGCACGGCTTCAGAATAATAGGAATATATCACACAAGTTGTATGAATCACTCTTATAGTGCTTTTGTGTTCTTTGTAAGTTTCTGTGCATTGTAATTGCGTGAAGAGGAGCAAACGTATTTCATAACAATAACAAATTTCATTTTCAACTTCTCTCCTTTTGTGTTATTTTGAAGAAAGAAGTCGTGGGTTTGGAACAGCATGAGGGTGAGAAAATCAAATTCTGAGTAAACCATTCCTTAAACTTTCTAACACTGACTTTTCCTTGTATTTTGCATTGCGACAATAGCATATCATAGCAGATTCTGACCAAAGAACATCTAGGATGCTTTTAAAGCTGCTTTGCTGAACATGTTTTTGTCTTTATGGTGAATCATATACTTGAGTGTAATCAGGCACTCTCTTTACCTATTGATGCATTTGTGTATAACAAAAAGAAGCTATTTCGTGAATTATTCTGAGAAACCGAATGGGAAATTTGATGCTTGTGTTTTTATCTAGTGAAACGACTATATTTGTATTTATGCATTTCCACAATTATTCATTCATAATCCTATTACACCGAACATGATAGTGAAGCTCATTTCTATGTTGAGAATTTTTATATAGATTTTCGTGATATTTATTTCAGCCACACTTCATTATAACCATGATTAGATAGAGTACAGGTTTCCAGAGCACTGACATTTTTATTAGGACTACGAATTGGGAGGGGTGCTGGGGGGGTAATTCCTCTGGCATCTGCCACATCAAGATCTGAGGACAAAAGTCTCCCAAAATTGCCATTCTCCATGCATATTAAAGAAACTTGTCATCCAGACATCACGGAAAGCTACAAAAGATAAGAGGCACAATCCCTTTGGGGCAGCATTTCTTGCCATCAGAATGGCAAAATTATAACCATAAAAATGTCCAATTTAGTGGAAAATGCTTGATTTTAGTATGTTTTGCATAAAAGCCAGTGCATTTAAATTGCCCATGCCAAAAAAAAGACAAATTGGCAATCCATGTTGAGTCAGAATTGACACTAACGCTATAACAAAGGGAATATGCATTACAGTGGTCTGTAGAGAGGCACTCTACCTTCTGAAAGGTAGAGTCCATTGAGACTGTAAATTAGGATGGAGGAACGGGGAGATGCACTCCTCGCAGAGAGTTAATGTGTGGCGCATATGCTGCTTGAGAGAAATTACGCTTGTTCCTTTTCAAACGTGCAGTCTGTCGTAATGTTAGGATGTACACAATCGTGACGTGATGTGAATTGAACGCAGCATTATTGAAGCGTAACCTGCATTTTGCACGTCCTTTATAAACGAGAATCACGCACATCATGTGATGCGAATCCGCTAGAGTACCTTCTCAAGACACATTTAAAGTGCACAACTGCTTCGAGGTTTATTTCGGGTAACGTCTCATTTACCCTTTGCATTGCAAACATACTCCCTGCTAAAATAGCACACTTACTTTAGGTAAATCTTAATAAATGAATCAACGTTTTTAGTGTTAACTACTAAAAATCATTTTTGGTAATTGAAATAAAGCTGAAACAATGTAAAAAATAAATGTCATGTAGCTTTGACACTAACTTTAAATTTTCTACAAACTTACTTAATCTAAAATTAAAATAAAAACTGAAATTATAAAATAAAATCTCATTCAAAATATTAATAAATACTGTAATACTAGTATAGAAATAACACTATAAACACCTGAATTAATACATGATTACCTTCAAACTGGTAAAGCTTTCTGAATCTTTTCGACTGAAAAAATTGATAACCTGCAATTGTTACCTCAAGGGACTATTTCTACCAAATTTCAAACCATTTTACTGTGGTATCAATAACTGTAGCTAAGGCATGTACCATCAAACCAAAAATTTGTATTAATTAGTAATACAACTTTTTTACACTACCATTTGAACAAAATTAATCATTGCTTGGTAATTGGTCAACAAAGTTTTTATAATTTTGTAAATACTGTTATACTAACAGTTGTCTGAATTTTTGGTCGATTGTAATCCATTACCTTTCTATCAAGGTTATCTGACATTATCAAGATGAATTTGTTCTGACACAGTTTAACTCTGAGTTCAACCTTATATCATATTTTATTACCATTTTCTAAACTGTGATATTGTGAGAAATCTTGAAGGTGTCTGAATACATTTTGGTTTGACTGTAGAACTAGAACTATAGGCATAGAGTAACTGTGGTAAAATACTGTATTTGTACAAGACTAGGTGCATGGAATTAAAAAAAGTACCTTTTTAAAACAGGTTTTACAACAACTCCACACTGTCTGCCATTGCCCAGTGAAATTAACAGTCCTGCTCCCAAACTCACACTATTGGTTGAGCCAGTGTTGCTGGGTCAATCTGGTCAGAGACAAAAACAAATAGAACAATGTTTTGAAAACAACAAAGAGCTACAACATCATTGTACAAATGGCTTACCAAGGGAAAAAACTACTTTAACGGTAAAAAAAAGTACTTGGTTTAGCTTTAAGGCTAAAAACTGCTGTTTTAGACTTTGGAAGTTAGTGCAAGCTTTGTTCTGTAAACTCAGAGGTGCACTAAACAATTATTTCAGTTATTTCAGAGCAATCAAAGCATACGTCTTTGTATTCCCTCTTTTGCAGTTTTGCTAACCAAGCATTCACACATCTTAACAGCGATTTAGAAGCAACACTTCAGCTCCCTCTTAAAGACACAATCAGACTTGTTTCCACAGTCGACAGTCGATTTTCCTGACGTGTGCTCAGCAACCTCTAGAAAACTTTCTTTAGTCGCCTCAGGTGAAGCACCTTCATTTCTCACTTTGTCTGTGTAATTTATGGAAATATCTGAGTGTTCTCTCCGAGGCGAAAGCGGATTTCCTGAAAGATAAGTGCAAAATTCCACAATGCCGATCTACCAAGTGGGTAAACACGGGAGTGAGAAAATAACACCTCGGGAATGGTCTATGGATCAACATTCTCCAAAATATGATTTCCTAAATCCTTTATAAATTATAATAACACTGATAAGCTTTCGGCTTAAGTGATCCATGGAATCACTGGCTTGAGAGTTTAACACCAGTACCTGAAGAGGTAATTCTGATGCAAATGAGACGAAAGACTTCCTAATAAATGCCACTGGGTGGTGAATAAGGTCCAGGTGGGAGTGTTATTTATACAGTTTGGGTAAAGACTTGCATCAGAGATTGAGAAGAAACGGATTGTTGCTAAGTTGAGCCACGGCTTAATGTATTGTGAGAGGTTTTGCTCCGTTTCTCACCGGTATTCTCACTCGCTCTATGGCAGACACACACACATCTGCTGATTGGCCTATTTTCCCAGCAATTGATAAAATTACTAATAATAAAAACAAATTTACATTTTTTAAAACATTACTATGACAAAATGGAATGTAATACTGTGATCTAATCAAACCATTGGTGTTACGTGCCGGCCGACGCGTTCGTAAGTAGCTTAAGACACCAAGTTATGAAGACCTCGAACGTTAAGTTTTTCCCTCTGTATTTTGAAGATGAAAAAAATCATAATGATATCATATCATCTGTGCAGATGTGATACAGTGATAAATTTACCCCTTATTACTCATGTCACGGCTATAAAAGATTAATACCCCTCCACAGTTTTAGCTCGCTCAAAGGCCATCTCCAGCCATTTCCAGCTATTTGTTATAATTGCCTTGACAAACCCTGGTTTCATCTCAATTAGCACCTGAATAGGCACCACTAGAGCTAATAGAAGCTGTTAGTCCAGGCGCACAATTTAGGCTGAACAGAAATGGTGATGGGTAAAATGCAATTGAATTCCTAAGTGCCTGTGCCTACTTTGTTTGCCAATCAACTGTAGACTCAGGCTTTGTTTCACTAGATACCTTTTGGGGATCCTAATGGAGCAAGTCCTGCCCCCAGGCAATTGGTGCCACTCAGGCAGTCTATTGTTTTTCCTCCTAGGGGGTACTCTTCATACGCAAGGAGTAGAGAGAATGGCTATGTGAATTAACCAGAGAAATTAAAGAAATCACACATGCACCAGATCACGCATTTTATAGCTTTAACTTTTGTTAAATCTGCTAGATGAAAACAGGAAAGTTCAAACTATTATTAGCTGCATTTTCTCTCTCTCTCTTTTTTTTGGGCCAAATTAGTAATAAATCCAGATCTTTTGGCAAGAAGTCTCTTACAGTACAATACTGAGGGAAAAAAAAAAACATAAGAAATCATTACTGCTTCATTAATGATTTTATAAATGGCAGTACTTTTGCTACAAAACTGTGCAGTAAATAATTAGCTGATTTAGATCTTTTCATTAAACTTTAGAGCAAGCTCCTTATGTAATATTCATTTTAGCGTCATTACATTTGTTTAAACAGTTCTCTTTTCTTCAAAAGTTATGTGTTTGAGTCTGCTTTACTATCAAGTGTTAAAAAATGGGTCATGAGTGTGTTGAGCCCCTAACTGAAGAATGTTACAATTATCTGACAAAAAATATGTGTTCCTTAGTACTTATTAGTAAATGATCATCAGTGCTGGGCAGTGTTGGGGGCAACACATTACGTAATGCAAAGTTACGTAATAATATTACTTTTTCCAAGTAACTAGTAAAGTAATGCATTACTTTTTAATTGACAAGAAAATATCTGAGTTACTTTTTCAAATAAGTAACGGCAGTTACTTTCCCCCGTTTATTGATTAAAAGCTCTCCTGTCCCCATGTTGAGAGAAATTGTGAGTAAGATGTTACTTTAGTTCTAGAATAAATGTGAGCATGCATTAACTCATCTCACTCACTAAAAAACAGATACAGTATTCCTCAAAATGAATAAAAACAGTGAAATTCAACGCAAACCTGCAATAATTAAATATGTTAAATAATACAAATATCCTTTATGTATTTAATTCCATTTTATTAACTGTTGTCTCTGCTGCCGACCTTCGATAATCCAATTCATCCATACTAATAAACAAAAATTACTCAAGATAATCTATCATTTGTTTTCTTTTTCTTTTTTTATGGCTGAAGAATTGACATTTTTCTTCTGTGGTCTACTGTACAGATGTGAATTTATACTTTTCTCTAAGCCTGATGCTTTTGGTGTAAAAAGGCTTCTACATTTGACAAAAATAGAACTTTTTATATTAAAAACAAAGAAGCAAGCCCTGCCCAGATTTAAAAAGTAACGCAAAAGTAACGTAACGTATTACTTTCCATAAAAAGTAATTAAACGTAATTAGTTACTTCTTTAGGGAGTAACTCAATATTGTAATGCATTAATTTTAAAAGTAACTTTCCCCAACACAATATAAATTCACACAATATAAATTAATTATTCAAAATTCACTTTCCTTTCTTTTTCATTTTTTAAATGTTCCCTACTAAAACAGAATATCATTTATGTACATTCAGAAAGTCTTGCAGTTTTGCAGACATTCACACAAAGACCTGTCACTATTATAATTACATAATATATTATATTACAATTATAGTCAAATGATTTTTAAATGCCAAAAGGAAGCTTGCGAGGGAGAAAATAAATGGTGCTGTTACCATTCAGTTGAGTGTAGATATAACTAATGTACAGGTTGTGTTACAGTCATGTTACAGCATTATAAACTAAAATCATTTAAATTTTTAGAAGTATTTTCTCAACATTTCAACATTGCATCAACTTTTTTTTTACAACTTTGTCTTTTAAACACATTCAAATGTGCAAATTCACATTATTTTTTATTTACATGTAATGCAGGGATTCACAAACTTTTTTTGCCACCTGAACCTCTTTCATCTAACAATTTTGAGATTTTAAAGTAATGAGGTAATGATTAAGTAACACATTTGCATATTCACGGTTCAAAAGTAATCTAAAAGTAATACAAAAGTAATCCAAAAGTAATCCGATGATATTACCTAAAATGTGTAATGTAATGGATTACATTACTAACCACATATTTGGAATCTATAACGGACTACAATTTGTAAGTAATCTTCCCAGCACTGAAGACAATGCAGTACAAACTAGAATTTGAAATATAGAGCCTAACTGTCCAAACAAGTAGAACTTTCAGTGAAATTTTGCCTGCAAAATTGTTATTAGGTTAGTGATGTATAAAGCACAGCCCACACACAACTCACTTTCAAACCAAGCGGCTTTCTGTTTGTCATCATGGTGAAATTGCGTCACCAACTTGAGGGAATTATTTCACCCGCACACAAAACTCCTGACTGCTCGGATTCCTATTGGACGATTCAATTTCACTTGTGGAATTTTACAGAGCAGCGGTAAATGTAAGTTAACGTCTGTAAACATAACAGATAATGACCTGATACATTTTTGGGATTTTTTTCTTAGACTGCATAGTGCCAAGTTTAAGTTAAAAAACAAGCTCTTGTAGATCCTTTCCTTCACAAATGAAAACTCAGGGAAAGCACACAATGTTTGGCTCGAAGCGACGACCTTGAACTAGCTTCCAGTACCCTGAACCAAGCCTTAATCAATACGAGCTAAGGAAATACCTCAAAGTCAATAAGAAAGTGATAGACTGGTACTCATCTACCTCTTACAAAGCCAGTTATTTTCTTTTCTGTTTGAGAAAGTGAGAAGAAGAGTGAGAGAGAGCCTTTAAAAGAGATGTTTAAGAAGTCATCTTTTCACCAGCAGTACGGAAAGAAAAAATAGTTTGTAAAGGGCAATGTAACTAGGTATTTCTAGGTATTTCAATACAGAGAAGTACGGAGAACATAAAAGCACTTAGGTGAACTAACATCCCTTAAGTCGTAAAGAGCAGAGATACAAAAAACGTCTGTCCTTAGTCGTGTCCTTAAACACTCTTCTTGTTGCATAAGACATGAGCATAACAAGATTTGCACACCTACACTGTCAACGAATGGTGACTTAATTAAATTTGTCTTTGACCAGTAAATTATTCAGGGCATACTGTACGTAATTAACGGCTACCTAAATTATATCTTACTGCCATACACAGAATTAATGGGGATTTGTTAAATGGCTTTATGCAGTAACAAAAGGAAGCTTGAGAGGGAGAAAATAAATGGTGCTGTTACCATTCAGTTGAGTGTAGATATAACTAATGTACAGGTTGTGTTACAGTCATGGAATGTGTCTAATATGCACTTGGACATCAATGGAGCAGCATAGCTGTAAAATTGCACCTGTAGGAAAATGTACCTGTAGGACGTCAATGATATTTTTTCAAGCTTTTTAAAATTTCTAATTAATAAAACAACAGAATAAGATCATACAGGATAAGAATAAGTTACCAATTAAAATGAAATCAGTATTAACAAATGAATTTGTACTGCAGAGGTGGCACAGAAGAACACAAAAGTGGCTTGTAGGTGTATTTTCATATTAATGAGGCTCAGAGGTGGCATGAGTGCAATTAAAATAGAAGAAATTCATGTTGAGATTAATGTTTTAAATATAAAATTTTGAATACAGAAATCTTAAATGATTTAAATAACTGAAAAGATACTTTAAAAATGAAACTAAATCTGCCAGTAGGTGGCGGCAAGTCACTGATTTAATTAATGAATCATATCATTCAATTGACTCGTTCGATTGGCTGATTCATTCAGGAATAAAGCAAGTGACTGTCTTTATGAATGGGAAATTGAATCAATTCACTAAATTTGTTTGAAAACGCACGTTCATTCATAAACGAAACACTGCTGTGTTTGAATGGAGATGCGCAGCTGCTCAGTTGTGACTTGTTTCAGACTATTTTGACAAAGAAATAGAGCAAAATCAGGCAATAGTGTTATAGTCAGGCATTTCAGTTTTCACAGACACTAGTCCATATCGCGATTTGAATTAAGAGACAGACCAACTTTTGATTTGTTCATCCAAAAATCAACGAATTCCGTGGCATTTCGCACTATAGTAAGTAGATAAAATCGCAGTCTTATGCGGTTTAGAAATCGCATGTGCTTAAATCGTGATTTTTTTGCGATTGCAATTAATTGCACAGCCCTACTGCACAATCAATCTCTTTTTTACACTGTTTTTATGAAAGTATTCGTGAGATATGTCTGTGATACAGGTGCTGTGTTTCCAATCTCTCATCTTTCAGCTCTTTCATTTTGAGTCATGTTTTTCACGGGTTTTGTACCCAAGGATTCCACATCCTAAGTCCAATTCCGTGCTGGCTGAGCTACCAAGCAAGCTTGTTACATCTGGTGTTGTGACTATTTTTGACCCCCTGCCAATTTATTACCCCCTCTTGTTGAAATTGCTACATGAGTGCCTAACCCTGACCCCAAACCACACATCTAACAATAAACCTACCAATACTAGGAGGTAGTAATCTGGCCACACCAGAAAGCAAAACATATGGAGCTGTAATCATAACTGTGTATGAAAGTGCATTCAGTTTGAGCGCCTCTAGTGTTCATTTCTGTTGAAAACTGAACTGATATGTAATTATTGGTACGTATTTCACGTCTTGCGAAAAAGTTCCTCCAGGTATGTTTTCGTCATGAGATCAGGTAGAACAAGATGCAGTGCAGAAAACAACGCAGTCTCTCTAAAAAAAAAGTCACTAAATACTGAACTTCCTTTAACTTGGCGTGCTCAGTGGCGCTCAAGACGCAGTGAGACACTACAACATATAAGACGTACAATGTATGAAATTGCATTTATAGCACTTTAATAAGCAGGGAATCGATATCAAGCAACTTTTTTTCCAAACAAAGCTACAGCAGAACGAACCATTCTGTCTCCGAAAAACAGTCTTTCCTAGGGTTGTACCCGAATCCGAATACTGTGTTCGGAAATAAATACGAGATGGGAGGAAAAAATATATTACAATGCTTTCTCTTGCAATTATATCTTTGGGTATAAAAATTTGTATATAAATTGTGGCCATCAGGGAGTCAACTATTAATATGAGGGGCATTGAAATCACTTTTGAATACACGCTCACTATTTACTTTCACTTTCGAGATTCACGATTACACGTACTTTGTGCTACGGAGCGGCAGTACTTACCACACATTTTACAAGATTATATCATTGTCCTATCAGCCATCTCTCCTTACTCTGTTTATGTGGTAAGTGAAATTTTATGTACTGTAATGTAACAGGCTACCGCTAACAAGCAGCTAACCGTGTCCTTTTAGTGGCTCCACAGAACGTGCTATTCATTTTCTGTGCCTTTCTGAATACGGATTCATGCTTAGGGCACATCCATTAAGGTCATAAGTATTGTTTATTTTTTAAGTGTTTTTTAATGTATTGTGTTGGAGTCTCCTACAACAGGTTTAAATGCATCTAAGGTCATAAACTTTTCAAAATGGTTTGTTCGAACCAGCTTTGAGTGTAATGTCTGTAAACCCCACCCTTTCATAAGCCTACTCTGCTCTGATTGGTCAGCTCGCCAAGCCTGTTGTGATTGGCATAGAGAGGTTATTAGCGAGTGCTACCATCTGTGTTGCCAAGTCCACTGTTGTTTTTGATGTCCACGTGTTGAAGCAATCGAAAAAATGTTGAAGCAATCCCAATTTAACCCCCTGGAACTAGTCTGGCAACCCTGATGCACGTTTACATGAAACAATAATATAGAGCTCCAATCTGTTCTTAGAATAATGACATAGAAACATTTTGTTTAACATTTATGCAAGCAAATCATGCCCACAGCTAATGTTTATCTGCTAAACTGTAAACACATAAAACAATAAATGGGGATTATGCTGATTCGAAAATATAATGACTCGTTAAGGCAATTCTGAGTCGACTCTTTCTTTTGAGAGACAATATCTTTGCAGACTGTTTACATTGAAAGATAGCTACGTTACAAACTGCAAAAAAGATATTTTTCAAAAAACCCATATGACCTGTTGAGTAATTTGAGTAATAGTTGAGTAAAATATTTAATAAAGATTGTACTCACTTATTTCATTTCTAATTTAATCAATGTTTTGAATGAATCGACTGAATAATTCAATGACTGATTCATAAACACAGTCACAAGTTTTGTTCATGAATGAAATGACTTGAAAATACTTGTCACTTGTCGCCACCTACTGGCATATCAATGTAACCTGAAGAAAGACTCACTGCCTGACATACTGTAAAAACAACCACACCAAAATACATATTTAGCCTCACAAAACATTCATAACATAACATTCAAACATTTTTAGGTATAATTTAGGAGTCCAAAGGCTTTTGTGGGCTGCTGTGTATCGACAAAAGTCAACAGATGCATGCGATAAAAACATACTGTAACTAATTTAACTAATTTTCCAGTCTTTTTCATCATAAAACTGACAGGGCCAATTAGGTCTTATGCTAAAGAGATTGAGGGAGGAAAAAAACTTGATGGAAAGTGGACTAACATCGTAGGGAATAAGTTGACTTAAATTCCTGACCTTTGATAATGTTTATCCAGACCCTCAAAGCCTCCCAGAGCCTCCTGATGCATGTCAAGTTCGGAAGTGGGATAATTTAGAGCTGATGCCCATTATGTAAACATGAGGGAAGTTCAGTTGACATGTAACTCATGTATTTTTGAATCTGATTAAAGCAAACCATGGGTCAAAACTTCAGTGCCATCGGCGCAGGCATGGGTCAGTCTTAAATTATGCAGCAAGTCAGGGAGCAAAAAAAAAGACCTACATTAGATGAAGGAACTCAAATGTTGCCACTGGCACAGCAACTAATTCTAGTCCCACTGAGCCAAAAAGACCCATAACTTGTTTCTGACACTTAGGTTTGACTTACTATTTGAAAAATGGATTTTTATGGTAAGAACATTTAGATGATAGGAAATGCTGCAATGAAAGTGTCTTAAACGTGAACCACAACAGACAAAACAAATTAGTGCTTTGAAGATTTGCAGTGTATGTTTGCACTATATTGTTTACGTGGTTTGCACTCTCTACCATGTGCCCTGTATATTGTGTTTTTCATTTTATATATTATGTTTATTTGTATTTATTCATATTTTTTTAATTCTTCCTTTGTATTTAATGTTACTGTTTGTGTTTAATGTTACTTGTATGCACCATGGGTCTGAGAGTAACGAAATTTCAATTCTCTGTATGTCCTGTACATGTGGCAGAATTGACAATAAAGTTGACTTTGACTTTGACTTGATGTATTTCACTCTAAAAATGATTCTAGATGGTATGAGACCATTGACTTCTAAATGTTTTTAATTACAACTGCATATAATTATAACTGTACTTACTTTAATTGTTTTGGTGGTTAATTTTAGAAGCACATCTACCTAAAGAACCTTTAAGCAATTTAAGTATAGCATTAAACAAGATCATGCCGTTTTCCTCCACTTCACCATGCTACCATAGCATCATTTCAGCGTTCCTTTCTTTTTCCTTTTTGCATGTCATTTAAAGGCTAGCCAGGGTTAACATGTTAAATCTGTTTTATGAGGTCTGTTGGAGCCCACTCTTCAACAATACATCTGTTCAACAATTATTAGACCGTTTTTGTCATAAAAAATTCAACACCCCCGAGTGTCGCATGAGTAAGACCTGAAAATTTATGCAGCGAATGGAATACTTAATTTCTCCTAGGAACAGGAATGGAGTAAAAAAAAGAGATTCACTTAAAAGATTCTGCAATTAGATATGTTGAGGCGATTTTGTTTTGGTGAATGTGATGGACAGCCAAATGAATTTCTCTGCTAAATAAAAATGTCGAAGGCTATTACAGCAGTTTAGAATGACAGGAATTTCTTTTCATTTAAAGCCAGGGTTGTCAACCAGTAGAAGTTGATTGAATAATATAGAATTTTCTTACATTTTCACAATATTTGAATAAACCCTCATAAATTATACAATGATTAATCATTAAATATTTAAATGGTATAAAAATGTTAGTTTTATATTTAAATATTCACATTAAAATTAATTACAATTTTACATTTAAGTTTTCTTGAGGTTTTGTTATATATAACAAAACCTTTTAATTCTGTAAAAGTGAAAACCCATAAAAGTTGAATTATACATAACATGGGGGTGAAACTATAATGACATATTCCATGACAGATGTCTTTAATGAAGCTACACCACTATGACCTGAAAATATGGACACATTTGGATTCAATGCATTCTCTGCACTTAATTTCTTCCATTTGTTATTTAATGACCGGCAAAATCAAGTAGTGCATTTCTCTATAACAAACCGATGGACGTCTATGGCTCATTAAGGTTAGAATAGCATTGTGCATCGTTTTTTTCCAGTTTCTGAATGATCAGAATGAAGCTTTACTGAAGGAAGGGGGCTTAGAAAATTGGAAATCGATCAGGATCCCGTTTGGCTTCTGCTTGCTTGTCATGTTCAGATCTGATATCAGAATCTCTTCATGATGTTTCTACACATCATGCAAATACAGCCATCTGTAGCTTTGTCTGAATGTAAACAAGCCCATCACATGGCAAGTTCTCCATCTGTAGTTTCACGTAACAGCGGCAAACTCGCTCACAAACATTGTGTCAGTTTCTCTAGATCTTCTTAAAGAGATAGTTCACACCCAAAAAACAATAAAATATGTCATTAACTCACTCTCGTGTTTTTTTTTCTTTCAGAATTAACAATGTTCATATATTCACAATACAAAGGTGATAGACCAGATAGACCACAAGTTTATGTTTTATATGTTCCATCTTTAATATACACCGACTATAGCCTTTTTCTCTTAATGACAGGCTCCTTACAGAAGAGGGCAGGAGGGTAGCAGCGCCCGGCCACTTCCTGACTCCTCTCAGGAAAGAGCAATTCCCCCAGTCCCTCCACTCTCCCTGGCTGGAATGCGTTCTGACAGGCAGGAGGGATGACCCTGAGAATCACATTATGTATATTTCTAAGCGGCCTCCTGCATTTGCATGTAGGAGACAGTTAAAATAAGGCCATAAATCAGCTGCAAACATATAAATGGATTTGTGGGAGATTGAAACCCTCGGAGAGTCTCCCGAGCAAATATTTCAGGGCCTGTCTGAGAGATATCCACTGTCATTAAGCCGCGGGAGCTCTCTGACCACTCGCCGTGTATATTTCCTTCATTACATGACCAGGAAGACGGCCACGTATGGCTAGTTCGGTAAATCTATCTGCATATTCCTGTGCCTGCTTTGTCATCAGGGACCAGCAGTTTAAGGGTTTTATCTTATTCTGAATGAAGAACAATGTGTCAAAAAGGGTTATTTACACTATCAGAATGTATTTTGTGTTTTATTAATAGAATGTTAAACTAAAGAATTCATAACTATAGCAGCATTTTAGTTTTTTGCCACATCACAATTTGTACCAAAAATGGTCCAAAGAATGTTCATTATATATTATATTATATGAGACATGTTGTTAAAGTTTTAAAACACAGATTTGTTATTTCAGTTTTCTAGCAACAAATTTTAAAAATATAGATAGATTAGATTAGATAGATAAAATTAGATTAGATAAGATTAGATAAGATAGATAGATAGATAGATAGATAGATAGATAGATAGATAGATAGATAGATAGATAGATAGATAGATAGATAGATAGATAGATAGATAGATAGATAGATGTCACATGATTCTTCAGATATCATTTTAATAAGGTGGAATATGTTGTGCTGCCAAATACTTTTTTTGGAACCCGGGGTTTGTTTGTTTTTAGGATTCTTGATGAATAAAAGGTTAAAAAGAACAGAATTTATTCAAAATATAAATCTTTTCTAACAATGAAGTCTAACGTCGTTGCTATCCCTTTTTTTTATCAATTTAACACATCCTTGGTGAATAAAATTATTAATTTCTTTCAAAAAAGAAAGAATAAAAATAAAATAAAATAAAATAAAATAAAAATGTAATAAAATGTAAATGTAAAAATTTACTGACCCCAAATATTGTTACAACACTGTAACTTTTCAACTTTTTATTAATTAAAGAATCCTGAAAAAATAAAATAAAATCACAGGTTCCAACAAAATATTAAGCAGCACAACTGTTTTTAACATTGATAATAAATCATTATACTCGAATGATATCTGAAGGATCATGTGACATTAAAGACTGGAGTAATGATGCTGAAAATTCAACTTTGTATCACAGGAATAAATTACATTTTAACATATATTCACGTAGAAAACTGTTATTTTAAACTGAAATAATATTTCACAATATTACATTTTTTTCTGTATTTTTGAATAAATAAATGCAGCCTTGATGAGCATAAGAAACGTCTTTCAAAACTATTAAAAACCTTACTGATACTGGCAGTGTACACTGTAAAAACTTTTCACCAGTTTCAACTTAAAAACTTAAGTTTAGCAGCTGCCTTAAGATTTTAATTTAAATCAACTTAAGCCATTTAAATTTACAAGTTATATCAACTCATTTTTATTGTAATAAGTTAAAATGACTTATTACATGAAAACTTTTTACAGTGCATGTATGTGAGTGTACATATATATATATAATATATATAATATTATAATAATTATTATTATTATTAACTGCTGTGAAACCTACTAATATATGCATTTATATCAGTAGGTCTCACAATAAATCAATGAATAAATGCCTCTAATGCTTTAAAAGAAAAAACGAGGCTAAAATACTGTATTCAGGTAATGTCATGGAAACAACATAATTAAGTAAATGATGACATTTTCTCTATAATTTTTCTCTATAATGATCAAATTTGAAGAAGAAAAAAAACAATGGATAATTTCAGGATTTTGCTTTTCATTCACAAAATGCTGCACACGATGCAGAAAACCTCACATTTAGAGCTGAAAAAAAAAATGACCCAAATGAGCTAAATGAAAGTAAATGGCTTGTGCTTTGAAAAACATCCCTAATTCAAGCACAAAGAAATTAATTACAGTTTAACTGTGTTGCTGGTCAGCAGCCATTAAATGCGGTTCCAGTTTAAATGCTGACAATGCCATTTAATGAAGGATTAGTGACTGTCGCTCCCCCACGAGAGAACAAAGCATCCCTGGAGGAAAAAATAGAAACAACTCACAGTCACAGATATGGAGTACCTTTATAAGACTTGCTGCTTTGCAATGAGGACACCTCTAGCGTGACATATCTTTGGAGAGCACTATCTGTATGCTAATGAATCAAATGAACAGGCAAAGGAAGATAAAAAAAAAAAACTAAAGTACTGCAGCTGAGAGAGAGACCTTAAAGAGTCTGTTTGCGGTGGATGATGATTTTGTGATGAGAATAGAAGATAATGATCAACGTGCAGCTTCATTCTAAAACACAATACAAACAGATACTGTACTCGCTCATCCATTTGTTTATTCAGGAACTATGAGCTAAGCGATTGCTCCGGAAAAGCCGAACTGGTTAAATGGAAGGAGAAGCGTGAGCAGAGCCATCCAAATGAGTGAAAACTTGAAGCTCAACAGGGCTTATATGAGCACTTTCAAAATTGTGCAAAACATTTAGAACAATTCAACAGGGTTTTGAGCAATGTGTAGTTGCCTGGATTAATACTCAATATCTTTATGCAACTTCACTCAACCACAAATACAAACATCTTCGATCTATTAAAGGAGTAGTTCACTTTCAGAACAAAAATGTACAGATAATGTACTCACCCCCTTGTCATCCAAGATGTTCATGTCTTTCTTTTTTCAGTCGTAAAGAAATTAGGTTTTTTGATGAAAACATTTCAGGATTTTTCTCCATATAATGGATATCTATGGTTCCCTCAAGTTTGAACTTCCAAAGTGCAGTTTAAATGCAGCTTCAAAGGGCTCTAAACAATTCCAGCCGAGGGAGAATGGTCTTATCTAGCGACAAAAATATGACAATTTATATACTTTTTAAATGCAAACGCTTGTCTTGGTGTAGCTCTCCGTGAACTGTGTGTATTCCTGTTTATGACAGTTAGGAAATGTCGAAAAACTCATCTTTAAACTTTAAAATCTCCCTACATCGCTGCTGAAGTACCGACCCCGTGTTTACAAAGTGAACATGCAAAGAAGGTCAAAAAGAGTTTTTCGACATACCCTAACTGTCATAAACAGGAATACACAGAGTTCATGCAAAGCTATGACAAACATTTGAGGTTAAAAAGTAAATAAATTGTAATTGTTTTTAGAAAATAACCGATTTTTTCACTATATAAGACCCTTCTTCCTCGGCTCGTTTGGAGCCCTTTTAAGCTGCATTTAAACTGCATTTTGGAAGTTCAAACTCGGGGGCACCATAGAAGTCCATTAAATGGAGGGAAATCCTGAAATGTTTTCCTCAAAAAACAATTTCTTTACGACTGAAGAAAGAAAGACATGAACATCTTGGATGACAAGGGGGTGAGTACATTATCTGTAAATTTTTTGTTCTAGAAGTGAACTACTCCTTTAAATCAAAAGTGCTAAATCTCAGCTTGTACAGTCGTGGCCAAAAGTTTTGAGAATTACATAAATATTGGAAATTAGAAAAGTTGCTGCTTAAGTTTTTATAATAGCAATTAGCATATACTCCAGAATGTTATGAAGAGTGATCAGATGAATTGCATTGATGAATGGCAAAGAAGTCCTTCTTTGCCATGAAAATTAACTTAATCCCGAAAAAAACTTTCCACTGCATTGTTAAGAAGGCTTCAGGGCATCCAAGAAAGTCCAGCAAGCGCCAGGATCGTCTCCTAAAGAGGATTCAGCTGCGGGATCGGAGTGCCACCAGTGCAGAGCTTGCTCAGGAATGGCAGCAGGCAGGTGTGAGCGCATCTGCACACACAGTGAGGCCAAGACTTTTGGAAGATGGCCTGGTGTCAAGAAGGGCAGCAAAGAAGCCACTTCTCTCCAAAAAAACATCAGGGACAGATTGATCTTCTGCAAGAAGTATGGCGAATGGACTGCTGAGGACTGGGGCAAAGTCATATTCTCCGATGAAGCCTCTTTCCGATTGTTTGGGGCATCTGGAAAAAGGCTTGTCCGGAGAAGGAAAGGTGAGCGCTACCATCAGTCCTGTGTCATGCCAACAGTAAAGCATCCTGAGACCATTCATGTGTGGGGTTGCTTCTCATCCAAGGGAGTGGGCTCACTCACAATTTTGCCCAAAAACACAGCCATGAATAAAGAATGGTACCAAAACACCCTCCAACAGCAACTTCTTCCAACAATCCAACAACAGTTTGGTGAAGAACAATCCATTTTCCAGCACGATGGAGCACCGTGCCATAAGGCAAAAGTGATAACTAAGTGGCTCGGGGACCAAAACGTTGAAATTTTGGGTCCATGGCCTGGAAACTCCCCAGATCTTAATCCCATTGAGAACTTGTGGTCAATCCTCAAGAGGCGGGTGGACAAACCAAAATTGAGAGCATGCCCAGTCGAATTGCAGAGGTCCTAAAAAAAGAAGGGCCAACACTGCAAATACTGACTCTTTGCATAAATGTCATGTAATTGTCGATAAAAGTCTTTGAAACGTATGAAGTGCTTGTAATTATATTTCAGTACATCACAGAAACAACTGAAACAATGATCTAAAAGCAGTTGAGCAGCAAACTTTGTGAAAACTAATATTTGTGTCATTCTCAAAACTTTTGGCCATGACTGTACTTAATAAAATACAATTTGAACCTAGTGGCTGCACTGTAGATTACACTCAAAAAAACGCTGGGTTATCTTTTTAGCCCAATTGCTGGGTTATGCCTGTTGGGTCATTATGTTGGGTTATTTTTCCAGTGTCGGGAAGTGTAACCCAGCTGTTGGGTTAGTGGCTGGGTCAATCTCACTGACTGCTGAAACTATACACTAAGGAGGCACCGAAATGAAAATTCTTGGCCAAAAACAAAGTAGAACAAAATAAATACTTAATTTATTTAGTTTTTAAAAAATCCCTTTTCAAAAACTACAATGAACGGCTGGGGGATCTGATGTGTTTTGTAAGAAAAATATCCATATTTAAAATGTAAGAATGACTTTAATTTAGCTTGTGCAGTTGTACACGGAACTTGCTGCTTTGGGAAGGGGCGTGGCAGGACTGAAACGCTGTCTAAGCTGTTCGCCAATCGCAACGCAGTGGGACTGCTAACCAATCACAAAACATTTCGTTTTTTGGAAGATGGGCCTTCATCAAACCCGGAACTAATCGAGCCATTTGTGCCAGCCTGGGTTGAAAGCTACTGTAATAATGTAAATTATGTGAAAAATAATGCGTTTTTCGAACCACCAAGCGAGACAGCATGTTCTAGTGCACCCCCAAAACAAAATAAAGACTTTGTAAAAGAGCATAACAGGACCCCTTTAAAGTACAAATAAATGCAGCCTTTGTGTACGTTTTATTACATCTATAAAGTCTTTATCGTGTAAATGATTTTATTTTACGCAACGCAACATACAGACAAGACGTCAGTCAGCTAAATACGTCAACAACGGTCGTTTCGCGTGATGGAAACACCTTGCCTTGCATAACATAGATTTTATTCGTTATAATACTACTTATAATTAATTCAGATTTTAAAATATGTTCTCAAAACTTTGTACTGTTTGTTTAATGACAGGTTATGAAGTCAGTCACGTTATCTTTCAGCTCATCACCAGCTCAAAAACAGATGCGCCCCTGTATATTAGATGCATGCAGCTCTTAAAGCGACAGAACTAAACATGAAACATGCTGCCGATTGTCATTAAAAGGACCGTTCACCCAAACATTTACTCACTCACATGTTGTCCCAAACCTCTATTAATTGTTTTTCTTGTGCTGAACAAAAAAGAAGATATCTTGAATAATGTGGATAACTGTAGCTGGTCCTCACTGACTTTGATAGTGGGGAAAAATAAATAAAATACTATGGACGTAACTGGGGACCAGCAACTGTTTGGTTACCCACATTCTTCAAAATAAGTTTTATCTTTAACATGTTTTATGATTAAAAAAAAAAAAAAGAGAGTGAGTAAATTACATAATTGTTATTTTTGGATAATACAGTTGCATTAATAAGTCAATGTACGCATTGTTTTATTTTTATATACACCATTTCTTATATTCTTATAGTCACTATTTTTATATGCATTCAATTTCTTGAATGCTAGTGCTAAATACACCTACTGTGACGGTAGAATGAAGGAGGAAGCAAATGCAGTGAAATACAGTTTATTAGAAATTAAGGTGAGTATACAACAAGGCTCTGGTGATGAAATCTCTCGGCTGGGGTGGAGCAGGGGCAAGATGGCTGGAGGTGCGGTGGCGTGAGTCCCGTGGTGATGAATCCTGATGAAGTTCAGTGCAAACACGACGAAAATCCAAACACGAAATAATCCACATGAAGACCAAGACACACGAAGACAGGACCAGCACGACCACAACATCCAGACGAACTATTGGACGAGGAAGAAGAGAATGAGGTGAGTATATATAGGCTGATGATGATGAGAGACACCTGCGCCGGACTGATTGGCAGCTCAGCTGAGTGAGCAGACAATCACATGACAAACCACAGATCACGGGACATGAGAACACGGCAGATACGTGAACCGTGACAGTACCCCTCCTCCTAGGAACGTCCCACGACGTTCCCAGACCCTCTTACCTGTTGATTGTAATCATCAATAAGGGAGTGATCCAGTATGTCTCTGGCAGGTACCCAACTTCTCTCCTCCGGACCGTAACCTTCCCAGTCCACCAAGTACTGGTATCCGCGTCCCCTCCGCCTCGAGTCCAGAATACGATTTACCGAATAAGTAGGTTCCCCGTCTACGAGTCGCGGCGGTGGAGGAACCGGGGTGGGCGGATTAATACGTGCAAAAAACACGGGTTTAATTTTGGAAACATGGAAGACGGGATGAATCCTCCTGTATACTGGAGGAAGTTTAAGGCGGACTGCCACCGGACTAATGATCTTGGTGACAGGAAATGGGCCAATGAATTTAGGAGCAAGTTTATTAGATACGGATCGGAGTGGAATGTTCTTAGTAGAAAGCCACACTTTGGAACCGACGACATATACGGGAGGCCTTGACCGGTGGCGATCAGCCTTGGCCTTGGTGCGCGCTCCCACCTGGAGTAGAGTCTCACGGGCTCTAGTCCAGGTGCGATGACACCTCTGGACGAAGGCGTGGGCAGAGGGGACCGCGACTTCGGATTCCAGACTGGGAAAATTAGGTGGCTGGTACCCTAAACTACATTCAAATGGTGATAGGCCCGTGGATGATACTGGTAATGAATTGTGGGCATACTCCACCATTGAGAGTTGTTGGCTCCAGGAGGAAGGATTCTTGGTGACCACGCATCGCAGCGCCCTTTCCAAGTCTTGGTTGGCTCTCTCGGTTTGCCCATTGCTCTGAGGGTGGAAACCTGAAGACAAACTAACAGTTGCCCCCAATAATTTACAAAATTCTCTCCAAAATTTGGACACAAATTGGGGACCTCTGTCGGAGACCACGTCTGTCGGGAGGCCATGTAACCGAAAGACGTGGTCAACGACAACCACCGCTGTCTCCTTGGCTGAGGGCAATTTGGGCAAGGGAATAAAATGGACCGCCTTCGAGAACCGGTCCACCACGGTCAAAACTACCGTGTTGCCCTGGGAGGGCGGGAGGGCGGTGACAAAATCTAGTGCGATGTGGGACCAGGGTCTCGAAGGGATCGGCAGCGGTTGAAGGAGCCCATCAGGGGGTCTGTTAGACGTCTTGCCAATAGCACAGACTGAGCAAGCCAAAACAAAACTGCGAACGTCACGAGCCATAAGAGGCCACCAGAATCGTTGCTTGACCAAATGTATAGTTCGATTAACCCCTGGATGACAGGCTATATTAGAAGAATGTCCCCATTGTATAACCTCGGACCGTAATCCCTCTGGCACAAATAAGCGGTTCGGTGGGCAAGCGGTCGGAGGCGTTACCCCATCTAAGGCTCTTTTAACCTTCGTTTCGACCTCCCATGTGAGAGTTGAAACGATAAGCGTCTCTGGAAAAATACTCTCGGGAGTGGACGGGCGATCGGAGTAGTCAAAAATACGCGACAAAGAATCGGGTTTAACATTTTTGGAACCCGGGCGGTACGAAAGAGTAAAATCAAAACGTCCGAAAAAAAGTGCCCACCGAGCCTGCCTAGAGTTCAATCTTTTAGCAGTCTTAATATATTCGAGGTTCTTGTGATCGGTCCATACTATGAAAGGTACCCCCGACCCCTCTAACCAATGTCGCCATTCTTCCAATGCTAACTTGACTGCCAGCAACTCTCGATTACCAATATCATAATTTGATTCCGCAGGTGACAGACGATGTGAATAAAACGCGCAGGGATGCATCTTGTCGTCCGTGGCCGAACGTTGTGACAACACCGCACCTACCCCCACCTCTGATGCATCAACCTCCACCACGAACTGACGTGAAGGATCAGGGGTTACGAGGATGGGAGCTGAAACGAAGCGGCTCTTCAGTTTGGTAAACGCAGCCTCGGCTGCGTCCGACCACCTGAACGTCGTTCTGGGGGAGGTTAAGGCGGTCAGAGGCGAGGCTAGTTGGCTGTAATTACGAACGAAGCGTCGGTAAAAATTGGCAAAGCCCAGAAACCTCTGCAGGGCCTTACGGGAATCTGGAGTTGGCCAATCAACCACAGCCTTAACTTTTTCCGGGTCCACACGAACTCCCTCAGCCGACAAGATGTACCCTAGAAAAGGAACAGACTGTGCATGAAAAACGCATTTCTCCGCCTTGACAAAAAGCCCATTCTCTAACAGCCTTTGGAGCACTCGTCTGACGTGCTGCACATGTTCCTGGAGAGATGAAGAAAAAATCAATATGTCGTCCAGGTAGACATATATGAACTGATCGACCATGTCTCGCAGCACGTCATTGACGAGTGCTTGAAAGACCCCTGGGGAGTTGGACAAACCGAAGGGCATGACCAAGTATTCAAAGTGCCCCCTGGGGGTATTAAAGGCGGTCTTCCATTCATCTCCCCTCCTGATGCGAACCAAATGATATGCGTTTCTTAAGTCCAATTTAGTGAAGACTGACGCTCCCTGCAACCTCTCGAAGGCTGAAGATATCAATGGCAAAGGATAAGTATTCTTTACCGTGATATTATTCAGCCCTCGGTAATCAATACAAGGTCGCAGAGATCCGTCTTTCTTCCCCACAAAAAAGAACCCCGCCCCCGCTGGAGAAGAGGAGGGTCGAATGAACCCGGCTGCTAGAGAATCAGAAATGTATTTCTCCATAGCCTCTCTCTCAGGAACTGAGAGCGAATATAACTTGCCCTTGGGCGGAGACGTACCTGGCAATAACTCTATCGCACAGTCATAGGGACGATGAGGAGGAAGAGAAGCAGCCCGAGACTTACTGAACACTTCCTTCAGGTCGAGGTACTCTACGGGCACGTTACACATATCCACCGCCTTCTCCTGAAACACAGAAGCAGAAACAGAGGGACAAGCAGACACAAGACAAGACTCATGACATTTATTGCTCCACTCAGACACCGACTTGAGCTGCCAATCAATCCGGGGGTTGTGTTTGACGAGCCAAGGGTGTCCCAGGACGATGGGTGCATTGGGAGAGTCCAGAATGTAGAGTGAAACACTCTCACTGTGATTGCCCGACACAGTGAGAGTGACAGGTTCGGTGATGTGGGTGATCTTGGGTAATGTCTGACCGTTGAGTGCGAAGACTGCGACAGAATTGGAGAGGGGAACAAGGGGAACATGATTGTGAATGGCAAAATTATAGTCCATGAAATTACCTTCAGCCCCAGAGTCCAGAAGTGCAGTGCAGTGATGATCGTGCTTCTGCCATCTTAACCTAATCGGGAGGAGCGTGGAGGTCGAACTGGATGAGGTCTTTTTAGCAGAGATCCCACCCGACAGTAGCCTCAGATTTACTGTCGGGCTGGCCCTTTTACCGGGCAGGAGAATGCGAAATGGCCGGGCGCCCCACAGTACAAACACAGTCCTTGGGATCTCCGCCTCTCCTTCTCCTCCCGAGAAAGCCGAGTTCGACCCACCTGCATGGGCTCGTGATCGTTGTTGTGGCTGACCGCGTCGTGACCGCTGGCTCGAGGTGGATTTCCCTCCCCAGGGGGGAGCCGAGCGGGTAATCCCCGCCGCTCGGCTCGGGAGAGACGAGAGTCTACCCGCAAGGCAAGCTCGATGAGTCCGTTGAGGTCAGCGGGTAGATCCAGGGCATAGATTTCTCGTTGGACGCGATCAGCCAACCCATGCAGGAACCTATCCCACTGCGCCTCCTCGTTCCATTGACACTCTGCTGCTAAGGTGCGGAATTCTATAGAATAGTCGGAGACGGATCTCTCCCCCTGACGGAGATCCATCAAAGTCCGCGCGGCCTCCCTTCCTGAAGCCGCGCGATCGAACACCCTCTTCATTTCACTCGAGAGTGTCTGGAACGAGGCACAGCAAGGATCTTGATTCTCCCACACCGCCGTGCCCCAAAGTGCCGCCCTCCCCGTCAATAGGGTGAGTACAAATGCCACCTTGCTCTCCTCACTCAAAAAGGTGCGCGGTTGGAGAGCGAAATGCATGGAGCATTTGGTGAGGAAGGCTCTGCAAAAATTTGACTCACCACTATAGGCCTCCGGCGGGGGAAGGCGGGGCTCCAGATGTTGGCTAGCCGCAGATGATCCTGGTGATGCGAAAGGGGCGGGCGGCGTGGGCGGTGTGGCTGACGCAGCGGTAGGTTGCAGTTGTTGCATGCGCTGGGTCAACTCGGACACCTGCCCCACCAAAACTCGGATCGCTTGACCGGAGTCATTCGAGCTTTTTTCCTGTTTCTCCAGCCGAGAGATGCACTCCTGTAGATAGTGCTCCATGGTGGGTTGTGAAGTGCCTGCTGCTTCCATTGTTGGTCCAATAGTTCTGTGACGGTAGAATGAAGGAGGAAGCAAATGCAGTGAAATACAGTTTATTAGAAATTAAGGTGAGTATACAACAAGGCTCTGGTGATGAAATCTCTCGGCTGGGGTGGAGCAGGGGCAAGATGGCTGGAGGTGCGGTGGCGTGAGTCCCGTGGTGATGAATCCTGATGAAGTTCAGTGCAAACACGACGAAAATCCAAACACGAAATAATCCACATGAAGACCAAGACACACGAAGACAGGACCAGCACGACCACAACATCCAGACGAACTATTGGACGAGGAAGAAGAGAATGAGGTGAGTATATATAGGCTGATGATGATGAGAGACACCTGCGCCGGACTGATTGGCAGCTCAGCTGAGTGAGCAGACAATCACATGACAAACCACAGATCACGGGACATGAGAACACGGCAGATACGTGAACCGTGACACCTACTGTACCTGAAAATTAAAGCACTGTTTGTTTTATTTGTATATTATGTGTATTTGTAACATGAGGCCTATCTTTGTTCTTATTTTTTAATAACAAAGATAAAATAACGATAAAGATTTTTAATTTTATATTTGTTACCTTGTGAGCCTTTGGTTTTACAAAATAGTAAAACCAACATGACAAAGAATCATGATATGATATTTTTGCCCCATTATTTTTTTTTAGAGTGTACACTTGAATACAAACAGTAAGTAGTGAGTAGTAGAAATAGACATCTGATTCAAATGGAAACACATTACTTTTTAATTCCTACCAAGAAGCAAGAAGTAACACATCATCATCGTGTAAATACATAAACAATGCTGCTAGCCCTCTTTATTATTTATGAGACTGGACTCATAATCACATTACATTACGGCGCTAAGAAACCCAAGAGGTCAGAAGCGGTTTACATTAATGGGCAGAGCAGTCACAAAGGATGCTGAACATCACATATCATTTAATAAGGCTCATAAGTGTCATCTTGATTGGCGTTAATGGCATTGTTTTAGCATGGAAACTTTTTGTGGCCGGCATGTCAGACCATCCTCAGCCCAAGCGCTTGATGAGCCGACATGCAAGGGTGCGGACTTGTATGGCTTCATGGGTCCAATTAATATTTGAAGATATTAATGTAGATCGTAATGAGCGTATAAAAGTGGGGCACAGAGGCCTTCGGAGAGCCTATGCTGGGGGACAGAGCTTGTTTCAAAACAAGCAAATTACCAACATTCTCGCCCGGACGTTATGCGGGATATAAACAGTCGAATGGCTTCTTTTGTGAGATTTGATTCTTTCCTGCAGCTTGGCTCGTCGCCAGCGCTTAATTCTTTCTGGTAGGGAGCCACATCCACATTTGAGCTTATTTCATCACCGAAACACGTGTGCGCAATCTCCAAGGATTCTGCTCGCATAAAAAGTGATTTATTTTAACTTTCTGAGTGAAAATATGATATTTAATTACTTCTGGTGGGAAAACAGATTCATCTTCTGGTGAGTTATGGACAATCTCGCTCATGAGCGGAATGAATGTAACATCAAGTGAAAACTGTTTCATAAATCTGTGAGAAAATGCAAATGTATTTTAAAATCGGAGCCTCGCAAGGTTAAGCCAGTCATCTGGCAGCCAATAACGCTCATGTTAAACACTCAAGACCACTGTCAGATATGAAGGTCTCCAGTGTAAACCAACTGAACGTTACTGTAGACAGTCGTAATGCCCGCCGTAAATTAATATTGCGTACATAACCGATATGTCTACCACATATATACAGTAAATCTGCCGAATGGTCACGTCCAAGTACCATCTTATACATGCAAATTATAATGGTTGCAAATGCGATTTCTACAAAGCAAAGCCTTGTTAGCAAGGAAGTACCAAACATCGAGGACAATCATGATACCTCATCACTTTGTTCTTAAAAAAAAAAAAAAAGGAGCAAAAAAAATAAATCTTGAAATCTTGGCACTTTGAATCTCCTACTCTTTTGTGCATTTGCATAACAAAGCCCCAAAGACTAAGGTAGTGGAAGAAAGAAATATTGTAGCATCGGCCCACCCCATCCCTTGGTCTCTCTATCAACATGCCATCAGCACAAATATACACACGCACACACCTAAAAAAAAAAAAAAAGATTACATGTTCACACCCACACATGTGGATGTCGCACATGCATACACAAAGCCACAAAGCATGTTTATTCTCCCATCTTTGCACACACGCACAAAAATACACATATCTCATGTTTTATACATATTAGTGCGCACACAGACACTCAGCCCAAACATACAACAATCCCCTTCATGATAAAAGTTCCTGACAAGAAAACCCCAAAAGATCTGTAATCTCTGTAACTCACTATGAACACACAGTCAGCAAAAAAGCAAACCTTTAAAAGCAAGTTGAAAAGGAGAAAAAAAAATCACCTCTCTTCTTGACTACAATCCCCTCAGCCACCTACATATACCCCCTCCTCTCCTTTAGCACCCCACTCAGAAAGAAACAGGATGAAATGACATTATGCATATGAAAATGTCCAGAAAGATGTTTGATTTATGTATGCATTAGATGCAAATTCTATTACAGGACACAAGGCGCTTGTGAGATTTCTCTCTGAACACTCGGCTGCCCTGATCAAACCTGATCTCATTAATTCCGACAAGGGGAGAAAGATAGAAGGAGCGAAAGAGCGAGAATTGGAAGAAATTTACAACCCGGACACAGATTTAAAGAAAAAAAGGGGGTAGTAAATTGCATTCTAGCCTCTAAGGCCACAGCAAACCGGCTCGGACCGGGCACCAGACCACCAGGGGAACAGCGTGCTCGGTCCGAAATTATGTTTACGAAGCACAACAGCGGCCCCACACAGGGCATGCTATGAAATAAGCGTTTACATTTACAAATCATTTGTGGACATATTTAGTCCACAGATTATGCGTTTAACACTTGAGGGATACTGGGGCCCAAAAGTCTTAGACCACATTAAATATCTAAGATTTGTTATCTGGACTGAATATCTGGGATTTTAAAAATTAACATAGAAAAAAAATAACATTTCTGTTTAATTGAATTAGACAGCAAAACAGAAGCCTTTTTATCAGTGTTCCTAGGCATCTAAACCCCACTATAATTTGGCATTTTAAGCTGAACTTGTAGATAATGATGTGAAAAAACACACACTAAGGTTCTGGGTTCAATTCCCAGGGATGGCATTAATTGACTAAACGAAACTACACTGAAATAAAATACAGGCTTCAGTCATTGAAATGTTAATAAATGAATGTCTTAATTCATAATTTCGATAGCAAAGTTCAAAAACCCACTGTAATTTGCCATTTTTATATTTTGTGGGTTCAATTCCTAGGGACTGAAAAAATTAATGAATCTTAATATTATTAAATTCATATTTGAACCCCACTATAATTGGCTATTTTTAGGTTGAAAAAAAAATACCAAGGTTGTGGGTTCGATTCCCAGCGATGGCATGAACTGAATAAAATTTAATAAAATTAAAAATAAATAATAAAAAATTAACAAATAAAGTTTAAAAAAAAGACTGAATGACTGACTAAATGAATGAATGACTCTTAATATTATTAAATTCATATTTGAACCACACTGTAATGGCCAATTTTTAAGAAGATACCAAGGTTGTGGGTTTGATTCCCAAAGATAGCATGAACTGAATTAGGGATGCTCATATTGACCGTTTAACCGTTAACCGACAGTAAGAATTTTAACCGATTGTTACTATCAGTTAAACGGTTTAAAAAAAAAAACGCTTTTTTTTTATATACATTTGCTGCATGGTGAAAGAAAAAATTATGTTTACTTACTGGCGCACGTCGACATGTGCAGTGCGGCTGTTCAGACATATTTTGCTGAGTAAGCACCTGCTTTACCTTCTCTTAGTTTGTGTAACTGATGTACAGTAGTAGCCTATAAGCAACACGATGGCAATGGCGATATTGGGTTATCAGAGAGTGAATCCGTGAATAAATGTATTCAAATTCTGAATTAATTATAGTCTAAAAAGTGCGCGCTCCTCTTACAATCACTGGAAAGCTGTCTATCATACATTACTGTAGTTCATCGCAATCTCACAAAGTTAATTAAAAGTAATAAAATAACCTTTACCCTGTACAATTAATCTCTTATTTACATCATGTCTACACTTTCTTTGTTTTAATGAGAGAGTTCACGGAGGAAATCAGCAGAACTGAAAACGGCACTTTGAGTGGTGAGTGGATTGTAACATAGCCGCCTCTGATTGGTTACTGCGATAATAAAATCAACAGATATGTCTGTGATTGGCTATTGAACGCTGTGAAAACACGTTTCTCCACATATGACCAGTGGATGAAAAGACCCAAACCGCAAATTGAAAGGATTTTTGTGATGTATTTTTGTCGCGGATCTAAGAGTTAACAGACAGCGGTCCAGTTTATCCGTACAGCATGTGGACATGTTAAAAACTAGGTACACTGAGATATACTGTAGGCTGGCCTGCTATATATTTTTACGTCCGACGAGAAGAATAAGACCGGTACCGTTCTTCAAAGCGCATAGAATGATTCAGTGTGTTTTAGTTTTAGTTATTTAATTTATACATATTTAGTGTAGGCCTATTTATATTATTCTTTTTTATTCATTCTGATTTTATCTGTCCTCAGAAGCGCTGCTGATGCGTGATAATTTGAGTATATGAATGCAGTTTCTATGGTTGCTCTGTATGCTGTTGTTTGCACGTTAAAATAGAGCATTTGCTTGTATTTTTTATGTATCATCACATATACTTGTGCATTCTATTTTTATTTTAAACGAATTTATTATTCTAATTTTATCAGTTAACGGTTAATGTTCGGATAACGAGCAGCGGTTGTCGGGAAAAATAACCGAAATGAGTATCCCTAAACTGAATAAAATTAACAAAGGTCAAAAAAAAGACTGACTGACTGACTAAATGAATGAATCATAATATTATTACATTCATATTTGAAACCCACTGTAATGGCCAATATTTAAGATGATACCAAGGTTGTGGGTTTGATTCCCAAGAAGAACATGAACTGAATAAAAAAATAGAACTGAAATAAAAGAATAAAGTTTAAAAAAGTATCACTGACTAAATAAATGAACAAATGAATGAATGAATGAATCTTAATATTGTTGAATATTATATTTTAACCCCACTATAATTGGCAAGTTTTAGATTGAACTGGTAGATAATAACACAGAAAAGGCTATGGTTATTGGTTCCAAGGTTATGGGTTCGATTCCCAGCGATTGCATGAACTAAATAAAATAAAATAACAAATTAAAATTAAATTAAAATAATAAAGTTTTAAAAAGACTGACTGACTGACTGAATGAATCTTAATATTAATACATTTAGATTTGAACCGCACTGTAATGGCCATTTTTTAAGAAAAAAATACCAAGGTTGTGGGTTTGATTCTTAAGGACATGTCCTCGACATGTACTGAATAAAAAAATCTAATGAAATGAAATAAAGTTTAAAAAAAGACTGACTGACTGAAAGAATGAATCTTAATATTGTTAAATTCATATTTGAACCCCACTGTAATTGGCAATTTTTAAAGTTGAACTAAAAGATAATGATGCAAAAAATATCAAGGTTGTGGGTTCGATTCCCATCAGTAACATGAACTGAATAAGATTAATTAAAATAAAATAACATAAAAAAATAAAATAAAAGTATGAGCAATATTATTATTAATACATTTATTCTCTGAATAGTGAGAGTTGAAAAATGCATGTCCTACAGTGGAGACCGTAGCGGGTACGAGAACAGAAGAGGAATCAGGACACTGCAGACCCTCCTCTATTCTTTCTTCACCTTCTCCCATGGCTGCGATGATTGAGGTCAAGCTGAGGATTCTTTACTGGCCTAACTAATGTGATTGCATCAGAGCAATACCCTTAAACCATATCAGGTCCTGATCTGCATACTAATTGGCTCCACTGTCCTTGACAGTGACCTTGAAGAGGCCTACAACGCCGGCAGGAGGGAAGGGGGGGCCGAGAGAAATACGCATACTGTCCATCTTGAGCATACATTTCCATGCAAAGACACCCCTGCTCCGAGTAACCCCTGTTAGCAGCCTATCTCCTTCTCTATGCATCAATGCAAATTATAACAATGGCCAGGGCTTTATTCCGAGGGTAAGCCTGCGTGACCCTCCGTGACAGAGAGCGGGGCAGACAAAAGGGCCCTTTCCTACTGACTGCACATGGTCACTGTCACAATGCCTCACTCTCGCCTGCGTGCGCTCAAGAAATGAGATATGAGGGGGTGCCGCTTCTGCGAATGCAATTTGAAACCATAAAATGCAAAATAAAAGCATATGTTTGTGATGCCATTTCATTCAGTCCTCTTGAAGAACGCCACGTGTGTTCTCTGAAAGTGCTGAGCTATACGCTACCTTGCCTCTGACATTTCCATTGAAGCTTAGTCATCTAAATATCTGCTTAAATCCTCTTGCTGTGTTTTTTTTCTTAGTAACACGAGCCTAAAGGGATTATATAGTATTTTTCAGCCCAATACCATATAGCTACTTACCGGAGGCCATCGGCTGATCTCCCACTTCTGTTTTTCTGTAAACATAAACACATGATTCACACATTTAGTTAAATCCTATGCATGTATTTTTATTAAAACTATATTCAAAATGACTTTTATATAGAATAATGACCTCCCATTTTTTAATATTTAAAAGTTTGCTGAACAAATCAAGCAGTTATGAAAACATTTTTTTTTTTTTAGAACGTCAAAATTT